>NW_024752943.1:0-32735 GCF_018991925.1 Homarus americanus | reverse complement strand
ACACCCTGACAATTCCAGGTTCACCCCTGACACTTCCAGACACCCCTGACACTTCCAGGTACACCTCTGACACCCCAGGTACACCAATGACACTGCCAGGTACACCAATGACATTCCCAGGTACACTGCTGTCACTCCCAGGTACACCCCTGACACTCCTGGTTACACCCCAGACAATCCCAGGTACACCTCAGACACTCCTGGTACACTCTGACACCCCAGGCACACCAATGACACTCCCAGGTACAACTCTGACACTCCCTGGCACACCTCTGACACTCCCCAGGTACACCAATGACACTCCCCAGGCACACCCCTGACACTCCAGGCACACCTCTGACACCCCAGGTTCACCACTGACACTCCCTGGACACCTCTGCAGGTTTACCACTGACACTCCCCTGGCACACCTCTGACATTCCCAGGCACACCGCTGTCACTCCCAGGTACACCCCTGACACTCCCAGTTACACCCTTGACACTCCCAGGCACACCTCTAACAATCCCAGGCACACCTCAGACAATCCCAGGTATACCTCTGACACTTCCAGGTACACCCCTAAAACTTCCAGGTACTTCTCTGACACTCCCAGGTACACCAATGACACTCCCAGGTACACCACTGACACTCCCTAGTACACCTCTGACACTTCCAGTACACCTGACACATCCAGGTACACCAATGACACTCCCAGGTACACCGCTGACACTCCCAGGTACACCGCTGACACTGCAAGGTACATCTCAGACACTGCCAGTACACCTCAGACACTCCCCAGGCACACCTCTGACACTTCCAGGTACACCCCCAACACCCAGGCACACCTCTGACACCCCAGGTACACCAATGACACTCCCAGGTTCACCACTGACACTCCCTGTACACTTCTGACACCCCAGGTACACCAATGACACTCCCATGAACACCTCTGACACTTCCAGGTACACCCTTGACACTTCCAGGTACACCAATGACACTCCCAGCACCGCTGACACCCCAGGTACACCGCTGACACTCCCAGGTACACCTCTGACACTCCCAGGTACACCCTGACACTACCAGGTACACCCTGACGATCCCATGTACAGCTCAGACACGCCCAGGTACACCTCAGACACCCCAGGTGCACCTGTGACACTCCCCAAGTCCACCCTGACACTCCCAGGCACACCTCTGACACTCCCAGGTACACCCCAGACACTCCCAGGTACACCGCACACCCGGAGGCACACCTCTGACACTTCCAAAACATCTCTCACACCCCAGGTACACCAATCACACTCCAGGTACAACTCTGACACTCCCAGGCACACCACTGACACTACGAGGCACACCTCTGACACTCCCAGGTACCTTGACGCTGCCAGGTACTGACACTCCCAGGAACACCTCTGACACTCCCAGGTACACCTCTGACACTGCAGGTACACCGCTGACACTCCCAGGTACACCGCTGACACTCCCAGTTACACCCCTACACCCCTGGTACACCTTGACACCAGGTACACATCAGGCACCCCAGGTACACCTCTGACAACCAGGTACACCCCGACACTCCAGGTACACCCCTGACACTTCCAGATACACATCTGACACCCATGTACACCTCAGACACTGCCAGGTACACCTCAGACACCCCAGATACACCCCAGACACTCACAGGTACACCTCTGACACCCCAGGTACACCGCGGTCACACCACTGACACTACGAGGCACACCTCTGACACTCCCAGGCACTCCTTGACGCCAGGTACCCTCCGACAATCTCTGCAGGAAACCTCTGACACCCCAGGAACACCTCTGACACAGCAGGCACACCGGTGACACTCCCAGGCACACCGCTGACACTCCCCAGTTACACCCCTGACACCCCCTGGCACACCTTGACAATTCCAGGCACATCAGGCACCCCTGCACACCCTCTGACACCCAGGCACACCCCTGACACCCAGGCACACCTGACACCTCCAGACACATCTGACACCCATGCACACCCCAGACACTGCCAGGCACACCTCAGACACTCCCCAGGCACACCTCAGACACTCACAGGCACACCCCATGACACCCCAGGCACACCGCGGTCAAATTCCCCAGGCACACCCCTGACACGCCCAGTTACACCCCTGACACTCCCTGGTACACCTTTGACAATTCCAGGTACACATCAGGCACCCAAGGCACACCTCTGACAATTCCAGGTTCACCCCTGACACTTCCAGGTACACCCCTGACACCTCCAGGCACACCTCTGACACTCCCAGGTACACCAATGACACTGCCAGGCACACCAATGACATTCCCCAGGCACACCGCTGTCACTCCCAGGCACACCCCCACACTCCCAGCTACACCCCAGACAATCCCAGGCACACCTCAGACACTCCCCCTGGCACACCTCTGGACACCCCAGGCCACCAATGACACTCCAGGTACAACTCTGACACTCCCTGGTACAATTCCTCTGACACCCCAGGCACACCAACGACACCCCAGGCACACCCCTGACACCCCAGGCACACCTCTGACACCCCAGGTTCACCATCAGACACTCCCCTGGCACACCCTGACACTCCCAGGTTCACCACTGACACTCCCCTGGCACACCTCTGACATTCCCCAGGCACACCGCTGTCACTCCCAGGCACACCCCTGACACTCCCAGCCACACCCTTGACACTCCCCCAGGTACACCTCTAACAATCCCAGGCACATCTCAGACAATCCCAGGCATACCCCTGACACTCCAGGCACACCCCTCAAAACTTCCAGGCACTTCTCTGACACCCCAGGCACACCAACATGGCCCCAGGCACACCACTGACACCCCTGCACACCTCTGACACCCAGGCACACCCCTGACACATCCAGGCACACCAATGACACTCCCAGGTGTCAATTGCCGACACTCCCAGGCACAATTCTTTCGACACCAAGGCACATCTCAGACACTGCCAGGCACACCCCTCAGACAATCCCAGGCACACCCTCTGACACTTCCAGGCACACCCCCCAACACCTCCAGGTACACCCTCTGACACTCCCAGGCACACCACAATGACACCCAGGCTACCACCACACTCCCTGGGTACACTTCTGACACCCCAGGTACAACGACACTCCCACGCACACCTCTGACACACTTCCAGGTACACACCCTTGACACTTCCAGGCACACCAATGACACTCCCAGGCACACCGCTGACACCCCAGGTACACCGCTGACACTCCCAGGCACACCTCTGACACCCCAGGCATAATTCCTGACACTACCAGGTACACCTCTGACGATCCCATGCACAGCCCAGACACGCCCAGGCACACCCTCAGACATTCTGCACCTGTGACACTCCCCAAGTCCACCCCCTGAGACCCCAGGCACACTCTGACACTCCCCAGGCACACCCAGACACCCCAGGCACACCGGCCACACCCCGAGGCACACCCTGACACTTCCAAAACATCTCTCACACTCCCAGGCACACCAATCACACCCCCAGGCACAACTCTCTGACATCCCAGGCACACCACTGACACTACGCTGAGGCACACCTCTGACACTCCCAGGTACTCCTTTGACGCTGCCAGGTACTCCTCCGACACTCCCAGGAACACCTCTGACACTCCCAGGCACACCTCTGACACCTGCAGGTACACCGCTGACACTCCCAGGTACACGCTGACACTCCCAGTTACACCCTGACACTCCTCCCGCACACCTTGACACCCAGGCACACACTGTGGCACCCCAGGCACACCCTGGACACCCAGGCACACCCCTGACACTTCCAGGTACACCCCTGACACTTCCAGACACATCTGACACTCCATGCACCCCAGACACTGCCAGGCACACCCTCAGACACTCCCCAGGATACACCCCAGACACCACAGGCACACCTCTGACACTCCCAGGCACACCGCGTCACCCCAGGCACATCCCTGACACTCCCAGCCACACCCCTGACACCTTGGCACACCTTGACAATTCCAGGCACACATCAGGCACCTCCCAGGCACACCTCTGACAATTCCAGGCACACCCCCACACCCAGGCACACCCCCAACACTTCCAGGCACACCCCTCTGACACTCCCAGGCACACCAATGACACCCCAGGTCTTCACCACTGACACTCCCCTGGTACACTTCTGACACTCCCAGGCACACCACACTCCCACGCACACCGACACTTCCAGGCACACCCTTGACACTTCCAGGTTCACCACGACACTCCCCAGGTACACACTGCTGACAATTCCCCAGGTACACTGCTGACACTCCCCAGGCACACTCTGACACTCCAGGCACACCCTGACACTACCAGGGTACACTCTGACGATCCCAGGCACAGCTCAGACACCTATACACTGCTCACACCTGAGGCACACCTCTGACACTTCCAAATTCACCTCTCACACTCCCAGGCACACCAATCACACTCCCAGGCATGCCAACCTGACACTCCCAGATACAATTAATGACACTACGAAGCACACCCCATTAATTCCCCAGGCACTCCTTTTGACGCTGCCAGGTACCTCCAGACACTCCCAGGAAACACCTCTGACACTCCCCAGGCACACCTCTGACACTGCATAAGTACACCAGTGACACTCCCAGGTACACCGCTGACACTCCCAGTTACACCCCCTGACACCCCCCTGGTACACCTTGAGCAATTCCAGGTACACATCAGGCACCCAGGCACCCTCTGACACAAATTCCAGGTACACCCCGACACCTCCAGGTACACCCCTGACACTCTCCAGACACACATCTGACACTCCATGCAAGGCCCCCAGACACTGCCAGGCACACCTCAGACACTCCCAGGTACACCTCAGACACCACAGGTACACCTATGACACTCCCCAGGCACACTGCGGCTACCAACAGGTACACCCCTGACACGCCTCCATAGTTACACCCCCTGACACTCCCTGGCACCCCTTGACAATTCCAGGCACACATCAGGCACCCCAGGTACACCTCTGACAATTCCAGGTTCACCCTGACACTTCCAGGCACACCCCCTGACACTCTCCAGTGCACACCCTGACACCCCAGGCACACCAATGACACTGCCAGGCACACCAATGACATTCCCAGGGTACACCGCTGCCTGAGGTACACCCTGACACTCCCAGTCACACCCCCAGACAATCCCAGGTACACACCTCAGACACTCCCCTGGCACACCCTGACACTCCCCAGGCACACCAATGACACTCCCAGGCACAACTCTGACACTCCCCTGGCACACACCTCTGACACCCCACACCAATGACACCCCAGGTACACCTCTGACACTCCCCAGGCACACCTCTGACACTCCCTGGTGTTCACCACTGACACTCCCTGGTACACCTCTGACCTCCAGGTTTACCACCGACACCCCTGCACACCTCTGACATTCCCAGGCACACCGCTGTCACTCCCAGGTACACCCCTGACACTCCCAGTTACACCCTTGACACTTATGTGCACACCTCTAACAACTTGCAGGTACACCTCAGACAATCCCAGGTATACCTCTGACACTTCCAGGTACACCCCCAAAATGGCAGGTACTTCTCTGACACTTAGTACACCAATGACACTCCCAGGCACACCATCACTGACACTCTTAGTACACCTCTGACACTTCCCAGGCACACACCCCTGACACATCCAGGTACACCACAATGACACTCCAGGCACACCGCTGACACTCCCAGGCACACTGACACTGCAAGGCACATCTCAGACACTGCCAGCATGCCACCTCAGACACTCCCCAGGCACACCTCTGACACCTCCAGGCACACCCCCACCACCTCCAGGCACACCTCTGACACTCCCCAGGTACACCAATGACACTTGTGTTCACTTGACGACACTCCCCCTGGTACACTCTGACACTCCCAGGCACACCAATGACACTCCCAAGGAACACCTGACACTTCCAGGTACACACCCTTGACACTTCCAGGTGTACACCAATGACACTCCCCAGGCACACCGCTGACACCCCCAGGTACACTGCTGACACTCCCAGGTACACCCCTGGACACTCCCCCAGGCACACCTCTGACACTACCAGGTACACCCTGACGATCCCATGTGTGCAGCCCAGACACGCCCAGGTACACCTCAGATGACTCCCCAGGCACCTGTGACACTCCCCAAGTCCCACCACACTCCCAGGCACACCTCTGACACTCCCCAGGTACACCCCTGTGACACTCCCAGGTACACCGCTCACACCTGAGGCACACCCCTGACACATCACACATCTCTCACACTCCCAGGTACACCAATCACACTCCCCAGGTGCCAACTCTGACACTCCCAGGCACACCACTGACACTACGAGGCACACCTCTGACATCCCAGGCACTCCTTTGGACGCCGCTAGTACTCCTCCGACACTCCCAGGAACACCCCCTGACACTCCCAGGCACACCTCTGACACTGCAGGTACACCTGCTGACACTCCCAGGCACACCGCTGACACTCCCAGTTGGCTACACCCCTGACACCCCTGGTACACCTTGACAATTCCAGGCACACATCAGGCACCCCAGGCACACCCTCTGACAACCCAGGCACACCCCTGACACTCCAGGTACACCCTGACACTCCAGAGATACACATCTGACACCCCCCAGGCACACCCCTGACACTCCCAGTTACACCCCTGACACCCCTGGTACACCTTGACAATTCCAGGTACACATCAGGCACCTGCAGGTACACCTCTGACAATTCCAGTACACCCCTGACACTTCCAGGTACACCCCAACACTTCCAGGTACACCTCTGACACTCCCAGGTACACCAATGACACTCTCAGGTTCACCACTGACACTCCCTGCACTTCTGACACTCCCAGGTACATCAATGACACTCCCACGCACACCTCTGACGCTTCCAGGTACACCCTTGACACTTCCAGGTTCACCAATGACACTCCCAGGTACACCGCTGACACCCCAGGTACACCGCTGACACCCAGGTCACACCTCTGACACTCCCAGGTACACCTCTGACACTACCAGGTACACCTCTGACGATCCCAGGTACAGCTCAGACACGCCCAGGTACACCTGTAGACTCCCAGGCACCTGTGACACTCCCAAGTCCACCTCTGACACTCCCAGGCAACACCTCTGACACTCCCAGGTACACCTCAGACACTACCACGTATTACCGGCTCACACTCCGAGGTACACCTCTGACACTTCCAGATACACCTCTCACACCCCAGGTACACAATCACAATTTGCACAACCCACACCCCAGGTACACCACTTGACACTACGAGGCACACCTCTGACACTCCCAGGTACTCCTTCTTGACGCCGCTGTGTACCTCCCGACACCCCAGGCACACCTCTGACCTCCCAGGTATACCTCTGACACTCCTAGGTAGACCGCTGACACTCCCAGGTACACCGCTGACACTGCCAGATACACCTCTGACACTCCATGTACACCTCAGACACTTCCAGGTACACCTCAGACACTCCCAGGTGCACCTCAGACACTCCGAGGTACACCTCTATCACTCCCAGGTACACCGCTGTCACTCCCAGGTACACCCCTGACACTCCCAGTTACACCCCTGACACTCCCTGGTACACCTCTGACAATTTCAGGTACACATCAGGCACTCCCAGTTACACCTCTGACACTTCCAGGTACACCCCTGACACTTCCAGGTACACCCCTGACACTTCCAGGTACACCTCTGACACTCCCAGGTACACCAATGACACTCCCAGGTACACCAATGACACTCCCAGGTACACCACTTACACTCCCTGGTACACCTCTGACACTCCCAGGTACACCCCTGACCTCTGGGTACACCCTGACACTCCAGGTACCTACTCCCCAGGTGCCTTCGACACATCAGATGCACCTCTGACCTCCCAAGGCTGCATCTCCGACAGTTGGGTACACCTCAGACACTCCCTGGTTCACCTCTGACACGCCCTGGTTCACCTCTGACATTTTCTGGTACACCTCTGACATTCCCAGGTACACCTCTGACACTCCCAGGTACACCTCCGACACTCCCAGGTACACCTCTGACACTCCCTGGTACACCTCTGACACTCCCAGGTACACCTCTTACACTCCCTGGTTCTCCCATGACACTCCCAGGTACACCTCGGACACTCCGAGGTACACCTCAGACACTCCCAGGTACACCTCAGACACTCCCAGGTACATCTCTGACACTCCCAGGTTCACCTCTGACACTCCCAGGTAAACCTCTGACATTCCCAGGTACACCCCTGACATTCCCAGGTACTCCTCTGACACTCCCAGGTACTCCTCTGACACTCCCAGGTACACCTCTGACACTTCCAGGTACACCTCTGACACTCCCAGGAACTACTCTGACAGTCCCAGGTACACCTCTGACACTCCCAGGTACTACTCTGACACTGCCAGGTACACCTCTCACACTCCCAGGTACACCTGTGACACTCCCAGTTACACCTCCGACACTCCCAGTTACACCCCTGACACTCCCAGGTACACCCCTGACACTCCCAGGTACACCTCTGATGCTCCGAGGTACACCTCTGACACTTCCAGATACACCTCTGACACTCCCAGGTACACCAATCACACTCCCAGGTACAAATCAGACACTCCCAGGTACGCCACTGACACTACCAAGTACACCTCTGACACTCCCAGGTACTCCTTTGACGCTGCCACGTACTCCTCCGACACTCCCAGGAACACCTCTAACACTCCCAGGTACACCTCCGATATTCCCAGGTACACCTCTGATACTCCCAGGTACACCTCCGATACTTCCAGGTACACCTTACATCCCTGGTTCTCCCCTGACACCCTGGTCACACATCTGACACCCCAGGCACACCTCTGACACCCAGTTACACCTGTGACACTCCCAGGCACCCTCTGGCACTCCCAGGCACACCTCCGATATTCCCAGGTACACCTCCGATACCCCAGGTGCACATCTGACACTCCCAGGGCACACTCTGACACCCCAGTTACACCTGGACACCCCACGTACACCTTCGACACTACAGGTACACCTCTGGCACTCCCAGGCACACCGCTGACACTCCCAGGTACACCGCTGAAAATGCAAAATACACCTCTGACATTCCATGTACACCTCAGACACTTCCAGGTATACCTCAGACACTCCCAGGTTCACCTCAGTCCTCCCAGGTACACCTTATACATTCCCAGGTACACCGCTGTCACTCCAGGTACACCCTGACACTCCCAGTTACACCCTTGACACTCCCAGGTACACCTCTAACAATCCCAGGTACACCTCAGACAATCCCAGGTACACCTCTGACACTTCCAGGTACACCCCTAAAACTTCCAGGTACATCTCTGACACTCCCAGGTCACCAATGACACTCCCAGGTACACCTCTGACACTCCCAGGTACACCAATGACACACTCAGGTAAACCTCCTGACACTTCCAGGTACACCCCTGACACTTCCAGGTACACCAATGACACTCCCAGGTACACCGCTGACACTCCCAGGTACACACATGCTGAGTGCCTCAGACACTGCCAGGCTCAGACTCTCCCAGGTAAAGCTCGAACCTCCCAGTAACACCTCAGACACTCCCAGGTGCACCTGTGACACTCTCAAGTGCTCTGCCTCCCAGGCACACCTTTGACACTCCCAGGTACACCTCAGACACTTCCAGGTGCCGTGACACCAGGTACACCTCTGACACTCCCAGGTACCATGACACTCCTCAGGCACCTCCGACACTCCCAGGAACACCTCTGACACTCCCAGGTACACCTGACACTCCAAGTTACACCCCTGACACTCCCCTGGTACACCTCTGACAATTCCAGGTACATCAGGCACTCCGGTACACCTCTGACAATTCCCACCTGACACTTCCGGTACACCCCTGACACTTCCAGTACACCTCTGACACTCCCAGGTACACCACCAACACTCCGGTACACCAATGACACTCCAGGTACCACTTACTCTGGTACACCTCTGACACTCCAGGTACACCCCTGACACTCCAGGTACACCCCTGACACTCCAGGCCACCTCTGATACTCCCAGGTACGCTTCTGACACTTCCAGATGCACCTCTGACACTCCAGGTACACCTCCGATATTCCCAGGTACACCTCAGACACTCCCTGGTTCACCTCTGACACGCCCTGGTTAACCTCTGACATTTTGTGGTACACCTCTGACATTCCCAGGTACACCTCTGACACTCCAGGTACCTCCGACACTCCCAGGTACCTCTGACACTCCTGGTACTCCTCTGACACTCCCTGGTACACCTCTGACACTCCCAGGTACACCTCTTACCTCCCTGGTTCTCCCATGACATTCCCAGGTACACCTCTGACCTCCCAGGTACACCTCTGACCTCCCAGTTTCACCTCCGACACTCCCAGTTACACCCCTGACACTCCCAGGTACACCCCTGACACTCCCAGGTACACCTCTGATACTCCCAGGTACACTTCTGACACTTCCAGATACACCGCTGTCACTCCAGGTACACCCCTGACATCTCCAGGTACACCTCTAACAATCCCAGGTACACCTCAGACAATCAAGGTACACCTCTGACACTTCCAGGTACACCCCTTAAACTTCCAGGTACATCTCTGACACCAGGTACACCAATGACACTCCCAGGTACACCACTGACACACCAGGTACACCTCTGACACTCCCAGGTATCTCTGCACTCCCAGGTACACCGCTGACACTCCCAGGCACCTCCGACACTCCCAGGTACACCTCTGACACTCCCAGGTACACCTCCGACACCTCAGGTACACCTCTGGCTCCCAGGTACACCACCGATATACCCAGGTACCTCCGATACTCCCAGGTGCACATTGGACACTCCCAGGTACTCCCCCACTCTCTGGTACACCTCTGACACTCCCAGGTACACCTCTGATACTCCCAGATACACCTCCGATACTTCCAGGTACACCTCCGATATTCCCAAGTACACCTCTGACACTCCCAGGTACTCCTTTGACGCTCCCAGGTACTCCTCCGACACTCCCAAGAACACCTCTGACACTCCCTGGTACACCTCTGACACTCCCAGGTACACCTCTGACACCTCCCAGGTACACCTCCGATACTCCCAGGTACACCTCCGATACTCCCAGGTACTCCTCTGACACTCACTGGTACACCTCTGACAATCCCAGGTACCTCTGATACTCCAGGTACACCTCTGACCTCCCAGGTACACAATGACACTCCCAGTGCACCTCTGACACTCCCAGGTACACCACTGACACTACCAGGTACACCTCCTGACCTCCCAGGTATCCCTTGACGCTCCAGGTACTCCTCCGACCTCCCAGGAACACGTTTGACCTCCCAGGTACACCTCTGACACTCCCAGGTACACCGTGACACTCCCAGGTACACGCTGACACTACCAGGTACACCTCAGACACTGCGGTACACGTCACTCACTCCCAGGACAGCTCAGACACTCCCAGGTACACCTCAGACACTCCCAGGTACCTGTGACCTCCAAAGTGCACCTCAGACACTCCCAGGTACACCTCAGACACTCCCAGGTGCACCTGTGACACTCCTAGATGCACGTCTGACACTCCCAGGCACACCTCTGACACTCCAGGTACACTTCAGACACTTCCAGGTACACCGCTGACACTCCCAGGTACACCTCTGCCTCCCAGGTACACCTCTGCACTCCCAGGTACCTCCGACCTCCCAGGTACCTATGACACTCCCAGGTACACCTCTCACACTCCCAGTTTCACCTCCGACACTCCCAGATACACCATGTCACTCCCAGGTACACCCCTGACACTCCCAGGTACACCTCTAACAATCCCAGGTACACCTCAAACAATCCCAGGTACACCTCTGACACTTCCAGGTACACCCTGACACTTCCAAGTACCCTGACACTTCCAGGTACACCTCTGACCTCCCGGGTACCTGACCTCCCAGGTACACCAATGACACTCCCAGGTACACCACTCCACACTCCCTGGTACCTCTGACACTCCCAGGTACACCCCTGCACTCCCAGGTACACCCCTGACACTCCCAGGTACCTCTGATACTCCCAGGTACGCCCAGGTACGCTTCTGACACTCCACGCACCTCTGACACTCCTGCACACCTGATATCTTGTGTACACCTCAGACACTCCCCTGGTTCACCCCACGCCCCTGGTTAACCTCTGACATTTCAGGTACACCTCTGACATCTCTGCACACCTCTGACACCCTGGTGCACACCTCCGGACAATCCTGCACACCTCTGACACCCTTAGTACCTGACACCCCTGGCATACCCCCACACCCATGCCCCTCCTTAATTCCCTGGTTCCTCCCATGACACCCCAGGTACACCTCTGACACCCCAGGCACACCTCTGACACCCCCAGTTTCACCTCCGACACTCCCAGTTACACCCCTTTACACTCCTTGGTGTGTACACCTCTCGATACTCCCAGGTACACTTCGATACTCCCCAGGTACACTTCTGACACTTCCAGATACACCGGCTGTCACCCCAGGCACCCCTGACACTCCCCAGGCACACCTCTAACAATCCCAGTACAACCTCAGACAATCCAAGGCACACCTCTGACACTCCAGGCACACCGCTTAAACTTCCAGGCACATCTCCCGACAATCCCAGGCACAATCTCAATGACACCCCAGGCACACCACCGACACCAATTGCAGCACACACCTCCTGACACCCCAGGTACCTCCTGACACCCTACAGGCACACCACACCTGTGCACAATTTCCGACACCCTGCACACCTCTGATACTCCCAGGTACACCTCCGACAGTCTCCAGGTCCACTCTGGCACTCCGTACACCTCCCGATATACCCAGGTACACCTCCGATACTCCCAGGTGCACATTGGACAATTCCCCAGGTACTCCACTGACACTCTCTGGTACACCTCTGACACTTGCGTACACCTCTAGATACCCCAGACACCTCCGATACTTCCAGTACACCTGGATATTCCCAAGCACACCTCTGACACTCCCAGGTACCCTTTGACGCCCCAGTACCTCCTGACACCCTACAAACACCTCCTTGACACCCCCAAGTACACCTCTGACACCCCAGGCACACCCTCACACCTCCCCAGGTACACCTCCGATACTCCCAGGTACACTCCGATACTCCCAGGTACTCCTGACACTCACTGCGTACACCTCTGACAATCCTGTACACCTCTGATACTCCCAGGCTACCTCTGACACTCCCAGGTACACCAATGACACCGTGCCACCTCTGACACTCCCTGCACACCACCAGCCTACCAGGCACACCTCTGACACTCCCAGGCACTTTCTTGACGCTCCCCCAGGTACTCCTCCGACACTCCCAGGAACACGTTTGACACTCCCCAGGTACACCTCCCCTGACACTCCCAGGCACACCGCTGACACCCCATGTACACCGCTGACACTACCAGGTACACCTCAGACACCGCCAGGCACACGTCACTCACTCCCAGGAACAGCCCAGACACTCCCCAGGTACACCTCAGACACTCCAGGTGCACCTGTGACACTCCAAAGTGCACCTCAGACACCCCAGGCACAATTCCTCAGACACTTGCACCTGTGACACTCAAGGCGCACGTCTGACACTCCCAGGCACACCCCTGGACACTCCCAGGTACACCTCAGACACTTCCAGGCACACCGCTGACACTCCCAGGCACCTCTGACACCCCCAGGCACACCGCTGACACCCAGGCCACTCCTCTGACACTCCCAGGTACACTCTATGACACCCCAGGCACACCCCCACCCCAGCTCCCCACCTCCGACACCCCAGACACACCGCTGTCACCCCAGGCACACCCCTGACACTCCCAGGCACACCTCCCAACAATCCCAGGTACACCTCAAACAATCCCAGGTACACCCTCTGACACTTCCAGGTACACCCCTGAAACTTCCAGGTACATCTCTGACACCCTAGTACACCAATGACAATTCCCAGGTACACCACTGACACTTACCAGGTACACCTCTGACACTCCCAGATACCTTTCGACGCTCCCAGGTACTCCTCCGACACTCCCAAGAACACTCTTGCCACCCCAGGTACACCCTCTGACACTCCCAAGTACACCGCTGACACTCCCAGGTACACCGCTGACACTGCCAGGTACACATCAGACACTGCCAGGCACACCTCACTCACTCCCCAGGCTCAGCCACTCCCAGGCACACCCTCAGACACCCTGCGTTAAATTCCAGCCACCCCCAAGTGCACCTCTTGAAACCCCAGGCACACCTCCTGACACCCCCAGGCACACCATGACACTCCCAGGCACACCGCTGACACTGCCAGATACACCTCTGACACTCCCAGGCACCTGAGACACCCCCAGGCACACCGCTAACACCTGAGGTACACCCCCTGACACTTCCAGATACACCCCTCACTCCCGTGTACACCAATCACACTTTGCAGTACAACTTGACACTCCTGTGTATACCACTGACACTACGAGGCACACTTCGACACTCCCAGGTACTCCTTGACGCTGCCAGGTACCCTCCGACACTCCCCAGTACACCTCTGACACCCTGTGCAAACCTCTGACACTCCCCAGGTACACCCTGACGCCCCAGGCACAGCCTTGACACGCCCAGGTACACCTCAGACACTCCCCAGATGCACCTGTGACACTCCCAAGTCCACGACACTCCCCAGCTACCAACCTCCTGACACCCTGGCACACCTCAGACACCCCAGGCACACCGCCAACACCCGAGGCACACTTGACACTTCCAGATACACCTCTCACACTCCCAGGCAATACCAATCACACTCCCATGTACAACTCTGACACTCCCAGGTACACCACTGACACCATGAGGCACACCTCTGACACCCCAGTACCCTTGACGCTGCTGGTACCCTCCGACACTCCCAGGTACACCTCGACACTGCAGGCACACCGCTGACACTCCCAGGCATACCGCTGACACTGCCAGACCCAGGTACACCACTGACACTACGAGGCACACCTCTGACACTCCCAGGTACTCTCTTTGACGCTGCCAGTTGCTCCTCCTGACACTCCAGGTACACCTCTGACACTCCTGGTACCTGACACTCCCAGGTACACCATGAGCACTGCCAGATACATCTGACACTCCATGAAAACCTCAGACACTGCCAGGTACCTTAGACACTCCCAGGTACACCTCAGACCTCCCAGGTATGCCTCTGACACTCCCAGGCACACCGCGGTCACTCCCAGGTAACACCCTGACACTCCCAGTTACACCCCCTGGCACTCCTGGTACACCTCTGACAATTCAGGTGCATCAGGCACTCCCAGGCACACCTCTGACAATTCCAGGTACACCCCTGACACTTCAGGTACACCCCTGGCACTTCCAGGTACACCTCTGACACTCCCAGCTACCAATGGCACTCCCAGGTACACCAGACAGCCTCCCAGAACACCACATACACTCCTGGTACACCTCTGACCTCCCAAGTACACCTGACCTCCCAGGTACACCCCAACACTCCCAAGTACACCTCTGATACTCCCAGGTACACTTCTGACACTTCCAGATGCACCTCTTGCTCCCAGGTACACCTCCGATATTCCCAGGTACACCTCAGACACTCCCTGGTTCACCTCTGACACGCCTGGATTTCACCTCTGACATTTTCTGGTACACCTCTGACACTCCCAGGTACACCTCCGGACACTCCCAGGCCTCTCTGGCCTCCCTGGTACACCTCTGACACTCCCAGGTACACCTCTTACCTCCTGGTTCTCCCATGCAACACTCCCAGGTACCTCAGACACTCCCGGGGTACACCTCAGACACTCCCAGGTACACCTCAGGCACTCCCAGGTACATCTCTGACACTCCCAGGTTCACCTCTGACACTCCCAGGTAAACCTCTGACATTCCCAGTACCCCTGACATTCCCAGTACTCCTCTGACACTCCCAGGTACTCCTCTGACACTCCCAGGTACACCTCTGACACTTCAGGTACCTCTGACACTCCCAGGAACTACTCTGACAGTCCCAGGTACACCTCTGACACTCCCAGGTACTTCTCTGACACTGCCAGGTACACCTCACACTCCCAGGCTCACACCTGTGACTCCCAGTTACACCTCCGCTCCCAGTTTTTGAGCACTCCCAGGTACACCCCTGGCCTCCCGGTACCTCTGATGCTCCGGTACACCTCTGACCTTCTAGTTACCTCCTGACACTCCCAGGTACACCATCACACTCCCAGGTACATCTGACACTCCCAGGTACACCTCTGACACTACCAGGTACACCTCTGACACTCTGGGTACTCCTTTGACAGCTGCCACGTTGTCCTCCGACACTCCCAGGAACACCTCTGGCTTCTCCCAGGTCACCTCTGACACTCCCAGGTACACCTCCGGCACTCCCAGGTACACCTCGGCACTCCCTAGGTACACCTCTGACACTCCCTGGTACCTCTGACACTCCCAGGTGCACCTCTTACCTCCCTGGTTCTCCCTGGCCTCCCAGGTACCATCTGACACTCCCAGGTACACCTCTGACATCCCCAGTTACACCTGTGAAACTCCAGTACACCTCCGACACTACCAGGTACACCTCTGGCACTCCCAGGTACACCTCCGATATTCCCAGGTACACCTCCGATATTCCCAGGTGCACATCTGACACTCCAGTTACACCTCTGACATTCCCCAGGCACACCTCAGACACTTCAGGTATGCCCACTCAGACACTCCTAGGTACACCTCAGACACTCCCACAGGTACACCTCTGACATTCCCAGGTACACCGCTGTCACTCCCAGGCCACCCCTGACACTCCCAGTTACACTTGACACTCCCAGGTACCTCTAACAATCCCAGGTACACCTCAGACAATCCCAGGTACACCTCCTGACACTTCCAGGTCACCCTAAAAACTTCCATGTACATCCTGACACTCCCAGGTGCACCAATGACACTCCGGTGCACCACCTGACACTCCTGGTACCTCTGACACTCCCAGGTACACCAATGACACACTCAGGTACACCTCTGACACTTCCAGGTACACCCCTGACACTTCCAGGTACTTCAATGACCTCCCAGGTACCCTCTGTACTCCCAGGTACACCGCTTCAACACTGATACTGCACCTCAGACACTGCCAGGTACACCTCAGACTCTCCCAGGTAAGCTCAGACACTCCCAGTAACACCTCAGACACTCCCAGGTGCCTGTGACACTCCCAAGTGCCTCTGACACTCCCAGGCACACCTTTGGCCTCCCAGGTACACCTCAGACACTTCCAGGTACACCTTGACACTCCCAGGTACCTCTAGCACTCCCAGGTACACCGCCCCGGCCTCCCAGGTCACACCTCCGAAACTCCCAGGTACACCTCTGACACTCCCAGGTACACCTCTGACACTCCCAGTTCCCTCCGACACTCCCAGTTACACCCTGACACTCCCAGGTACACCCTGACACTCAGGTACCTCTGATGCTTCCAGGTACCTTCTGACCTCCCAGGTACTCCACTGACATTCCTGGTACCTCTGACACTCCCAGGTACACCTCAGACACTCCCAGGTGCACCTGTGCCCTCCCAAGTGCACCTCTGAAACTCCCAGGCACACTTCTGACACTCCCAGGTACACCACTGACCTCCCAGGTACACCGCTGACACTGCCAGATACATCTCTGACACTCCATGTGCCCCTCTGACACTCCAGGTACACCTCTGACACTCCAGGTACACCGCTGTCCTCCCAGGTACCCCTGACACTCCAGTTACACCTCAGACAATCCCAGGTACCTCCAGACACTCCGGTGCATCCTCTGACACTTCCAGGTACACCCCTAACACTTCCAGGTACACCTCTGACACTCCAGGTAGACCAACCAGCCTCCCAGGTACACGGCACTCCCAGGTACACCCCTCTCATCTCCCAGGTACACTTCTGACACTTCCAGGTACCGCTGTCCTCCCAGGTACACCCCTGACACTCCCAGTTACACCCCAGACAATCCCAGGTGCACCTCAGACACTCCCTGGTACCTCCCAACACTCCCAGGTACCAGTGGCACTCCCAGGTACCTCTGACACTCCCAGGTACACCTCTGACCTCCCAGGTTCACCACTGACACTCCCTGGTACACCTCTGACACTCCTAGGTGCACCAATGACACTCCCACGTGCACCCTCTAACACTTCCAGGTACACCCCTGACACTTCCAGGTACCTGGCCACTCCCAGGTCACCTCTGACACCCCCAGGTACACCACTGACACTCCCAGGTACACCTCTCCTCTCCCAGGTACACCTCTCACACTCCCAGGCACACCTCTGACGATCCCAGGTACAGCTCAGACACTCCCTGGTACACCTCTGACACTCTGGGTACACCAATGACACTCCAGGTACACCTCTGACCTCCCAGGTACACCTCTGACACGATCAGGAACACCTCTGACGCTCCTAGGTACACCTCTGACACTACCAGGTACACCTCTGACACTCCCAGGTACACCTCTGACACTCCCAGGTACACCTCTGACACTCCCAGGTACCTCTGATGCCTTGAATATACCTCTGACACTCCCAGGTACCCGCTGACACTCCCAGGTACACCGCTGACAATACAAAATACACCTCTGACATTCCATGTGCACCTCAGACACCTCCAGGTATGCCTCAGACACTCCCAGGTACCCTCAGACACTCCCAGGTACACCTCTGACATTCCCAGGTACACGCTGTCACTCCCAGGTACACCCCAGCCTCCCAGTTACACCCTTGACACTCCAGGTACACCTCTAACAATCCCAGGTACACCTCAGACAATCCCAGGTACACCCCTGACACTTCCAGGTACACCCTAAAACTTCAGGTACATCCTGACACTCCCAAGTACACCAATGACCTCCCAGGTACACCACTGATGCTCCCTGGTGCCTCTTACACTCCCAGGTACACCAATGACACCTCAGGTACCTCTGACACTTCAGGTACACCCCTGACACTTCCAGGTACCAGTGGCACTCCCAGGTACACCGCTGACACTGAGTACACCTCGGACACTGCCAGGTACCTCAGACTCTCCCAGGTAAGCTCAGACACTCCCAGTAACACCTCAGACACTCCCAGGTGCACCTGTGACCTCCCAAGTGCACCTCTGACACTCCCAGGCACACCTCTGACACTCCCAGGTACACCTCAGACACTTCCAGGTACACCGCCGACACTCCCAGGTACACCTCTGACACTCCCATGTACTGCTGACACTCCCAGGTACACCTCCGGCACTCCCAAGTACACCTATGACTCCCAGGTACACCTCTGACACTCCTAGTTTCACCTTCGGCACTCCCAGTTACACCCTGACACTCCCAGGTACACCCCTGATGCTCCCAGGTACACCTCTGACCCCAGGTACCTTCTGACACTTCCAGATACACCGCTGTCACTCCCAGGAACACCCCTGACACTCCCAGGTACACCTCTAACAATCCCAGGTACACCTCAGACAATCCCAGGTACACCTCTGACACTTCAGGTACACCCTGAAGCTTCCAGGTACATCTCTGACACTCCCAGGTACACCAGCATCCTCCCAGGTACACCACTGACACTACCAGGTACACCTCTCAGCACTCCCAGGTACTCGCTGACGCTCCCAGGTACTCCTCCGACACTCCCAAGAACACCTCTGACCTCCCAGGTACACCTCTGACACTCCCAGGTACACCGTGATACTCCCAGGTACACCATTCTGCCAGTACACATCAGACACTGCAGGTACACCTCACTCACTCCCAGGTACAGCTCAGACACTCCCAGGTACACCTCAGACACTCCGGTGCACCTGTGCCACTCCAAGTGCACCTCTGAATCTCCCAGGCACACCTCTGACCTCCCAGGTACACCGCCCACACTCCCAGGTACACCGCTGACACTGCCAGATACACCTCTGACACTCCATGTACACCTCAGACACTTCCAGGTACACCTCTGAGCCTCCCAGGTACACCGCTGTCCTCCCAGGTACCCCTGACACTCCCAGTTACACCCAGACATTCCCAGGTACACCTCTGACACTCCCAGGTACACCTCTGACACTCCCAGGTACACCGCTGTCACTCCCAGGTACACCCCTGACCTCCCAGTTACACCCAGACAATCCCAGGTACACCTCAGACACTCCCAGGTACACCTCAGACAATCCCAGGTACACCCCTGACACTCCCAGTTACACGAGTGCTCCCAGGTACACCTCTAACAATCCCGGTACACCTCAGACAATCCCAGGTACCCCTGACACTTCCAGGTACTCCCCTAAAACTTCCAGGTACATCCCTGACCTCCCAGGTACCCCAATGACACTCCCAGGTCACCACTGGCACTCCTGGTACACCTCTGACCTCCCAGGTACACCAATGACATGCTCAGGTACACCTCTGACACTTCCAGGTACACCCCTGACACTTCCAGGTACACCAATGACCTCCAGGTACACCGCCCGACACTCCTGGGTATACCGCCTGACACTGCACAGGTACACCTCGAACACTGCCAGGTACACCTCAGACTCTCCCAGGTAAGCTCAGACACTCCCAGTAACACCTCAGACACTCCCAGGTGCAACTGTGACACTCAAGTGCACCTCTGACACTACCAGGTACACCTCAGACACTTCCAGTTACCGCTGACACTCCCAGGTACACCTCTGACACTCCCAGGTGCACTGCTGACACTCCCAGGTACACCTCTGACACTCCCAAGTACACCTATTACCTCCCAGGTACACCTCTGGCCTCCCAGTTTCACCTCCGACACTCCCAGTTACACCTGACACTCCCAGGTACACTCTGGCACTCCAGGTACCTGTGGCACTCCAGGTACACCTCTGACTCTCCAGGTGCACCTCTGACAGTGTCAGGTACACCTCTGACGCTCCTAGGTACACCTCTGACGCACTACCAGGTACACCTCTGACACTCCCAGGTACACCGCTGACACTGCAGATACACATCTGACACTCAGCCATGCACCTCGGGCACTGCCCAGGTACCCCCAGACACTCCTGGGTACACCTCAGACACTCCCAGGTACACCTCTGACCTCCCAGGTACACCTCGACCTCCCAGGTACTCCTGACCTCCCAGGTACACTTCTAGCACTCCCAGGTACATGTGACACTCCTGTTACCTCCGACACTCAGTTACACCCTGACACTCCCAGGTACACCCCTGAGCTCTCAGGTACACCTCTGATGCTCCGAGGTACACCTCTGACACTTCAGATACACCTCTGACACTCCAGGTACCTAATCACACTCCCAGGTACAACTCTGACACTCCCAAGTACACCACTGACACTCCGGTACACCTCTGACACTCCCAGGTACTCCTTTGACGCTGCCACGTGCTCTCCGACACTCCCAGGAACACCTCTGACACTCCCAGGTACACCACCGGCTGCTCCCAGGTACCTCCGGCCTCCCAGGTACACCTCTGGCCTCCTAGGTACTCCTCCTGACACTCTCTGAGTACACCTCTGACACTCCCAGGTACACCTCCTACACTCCTGGTTCTCCCCGACCTCCCAGGCTCCTCTGTGCTCCCAGGTACCTCCCAACCTCCCAGGTACACCTGTGCTCAGGGATTCTCTGACCTCCCAGGTACACCTCCCAGCCTCCCAGGTGCTACTCTGACACTCCCAGGTACATTATGACCTCCCAGGTACACATGTGACACTCCCAGTTACACCTCCGACACTCCCAGTTACACCTGACTGCTCCCAGGTACACCCTGACCTCCCAGGTACACCTCTGATGCTCCAGTGCCTCTGACATCAGATACACCTCTGACACTCCCAGGTACCAATCACCTCCCAGGTACAACTCTGACCTCAAGCACCACTGACACTACCAGGTACACCTCTGACACTCCCAGGTACTCCTTGTGCCACATGCTCCTCCGGCACTCCCAGGAACACCTCCTACACTCCCAGTACCCCAGCACCCCCAGGTACACCTCCGGCCTCCCAGGTCCGCGCCTGAGCCTCCTCCCTAACACTCTCTGGTACACCTCCCAGCCTCCCATTCTCCTACACTCCTGGTTCTCCCCTACCTCCCAGGTACTCTCAACCTCCCAGGTAGCCTCTGCCTCCCAGGTACACCTCTCAGCCTCCCAGGCTACTCTGGCACTCCCAGGTACACCTCTGACACTCCCAGGCTACTCTGACCTCCCAGGTACCTTCTGTGCTCCCAGGTACACATGTGACACTCCCAGTTACACCTCCGACACTCCCAGTTACACCCCTGACCTCCCAGGTACACCCCTGACCTCCCAGGTACACCTCTGATGCTCCGGGGTACACCTCTGACACTTCCAGATACCTCTGACCTCCCAGGTACACCAATCACCTCCCAGGTACAACTCTGACACTCCCAAGTACCACCCAGCACTGCCCACCTCTGCCTCCCAGGTACTCCTTTGACGCTGCCACGTGCTCCTCGACACTCCCAGGAACACCTCCTAGCCTCCCAGGTACACCTCTACCTCCCAGGTACACCTCCGACACTCCCAGGTACACCTCTGACACTCCTAGTGCTCTCCCTGACACTCTCTGGTACACCTCTGACCTCTTAGGTACACCTCTGCTCTGGTTCTCCCCTGTCCTCCCAGGTACACATCTGACACTCCCACACCTTGACACCCCCAGTTACCTGTGACCTCCCAGGCCTCAGACCTCCCAGGCACCTCGCACTCCAGGTATGCCTTCGATGTTCCCAGGTACACCTCCGATACTCCCAGATGCTCATCTTGGCATAGTACACCTCCTGCCCCCAGTTCCTGTGACCCTCCCAGGTACACCTCCGGCACTCTCCCACCTCGCTCCCAGGTACACCGCTCCCAGGTGCACGGCTGACAATGCAAACCCTCTGACATTCCATGTACACCTCAGACACTTCCAGGTATTCCTCAGACACTCCCAGGTACCACCTCAGAGCACCCCAGGTACCTCTGACATTCCCAGGTACACCGCTGTCACTCCCAGGTACACCTGACACTCCCAGTTACACCCTTGACACTCCCAGGTACCTCTAACAATCCCAGGTACCTCAGACAATCCCAGGTACACCTCTGACACTTCCAGGGTGCACCCATTTCCAGTGCATCTCTGACCTCCCAGGTACACCAATGACGGCCTCCCAGTTGCACCACTGACCTCCCTGTTCCCTCTGACCTCCCAGGTACACCAATGGCCCTCAGGTACCTCTGACACTTCCGGTACCTCTGACTCCCGGGTTTCAACCTCTGGAGTACACCGCTGACACTGCAGGTACACCTCAGACACCAGGTACACCTCAGACTCTCCCAGGTAAGCTCAGACACTCCCAGTAACACCTCAGACACTCCCAGGTGCACCTGTGACCTCCCAAAGTGCACCTCTGACACTCCCAGACACCTTTGACACTCCAAGGTACACCTCCGACACTCCCAGGTACACCTCCTGACACTCCCAGTTTCACCTCCGACCTCCCAGTTACACCTCCTGACCTCCCAGGTACACCCCTGACACTCCCAGGTACCTCTGATACTCCCAGGTACACTTCATTGCTTCCAGTACCGCTGTCCTCCCAGGTACCCCTGACACTCCCGGTACACCTCTAACAATCCCGTGCACCTCAGACAATCCAGGTACCTCTGACACTTCCAGGTACATCCTAAACTTCGGTGTCTCTGACACTCCCAATTTCAATGGCCTCCCAGGTGCACCACTGACACTACAAGTACCTGCTGCACTCCCAGGTACACCTCGGCCTCCCAGGTACACCTCTGACACTCCTAGGTACTCTCTGACACTCCCTGGTACACTCTGCACTCCCAGGTACACCTCTTACCTCCTGGTTCTCCCATGAACACTCCCAGGTACACCTCAGACACTCCGGGGTTACGTCAGACACTCCCAGGTTCACCTCAAACTTCTCCCAGGTACATCTCTGACACTCCCAGGTTCACCTCTGGCTCAAGGTAAACCTCTACATTCCAGGTACACCCCTGACACTCCCAGGTACTCTCTGTGCTCCCAGGTACTCCTCTGGCCTCCCAGGTACCTCTGACCTCCCAGGTACACCTCCAGCCTCCAGGAACCTCTCCTGACACTCCCAGTGCACCTCTGACACTCCCAGGTACTACTCTGACACTCCCAGGTACTCCTCTGACACTCCCAGGTACACCTGTGGCCTCCCACCTCCGACACTCCCAGTTACCCCTGCACTCCCAGGTACACCCCCAGCCTCCCAGGTACCTCTGATGCTCAGGTACCTCTGACACTTCAGATACCTCTGGCCTCCCAGGTACACCAATCGCACTCCCAGGTAACTCTGGCTTCTCCAAATGCACCAGTGACACTACCAGGTACACCTCTGACACTCCAGGTGCTCGCCTTTGACGCTGCTGCAATGCTCTCCGGCCTCCCAGAACACCTCTGACCTCCCAGGTTCCTCTGACACTCCCAGGTACCTCCGACACTCCCAGGTACACCTCTGACACTCCTAGGTACTCTCTGGCCTCCTGGTGCACCTCTGCACTCCCAGGTACCTCTTACCTCCCAGGTACACCTCTGACACCCCTAGTTACACCTGTGACACTCCCAGGTACACCTCCGGCCCTCCCAGGTACACCTCTGGCACTCCCAGGTACACCTTCGTATTCCAGGTACACCTCCGATGCTCCCAGATGCATATGAGACTCCCAGGTGCCTCCAGCACCCCCAGTTACCCTGTGTGGCACTCCCAGGTACACCTCCGACCTCCCAGGTACACCTCTGGCACTCCCAGGTACAGCAGGCACTCCCAGGTGCACGGCTGACAATGCAAAATACCCTCTGACATTCCATGTGCACCTCAGACACTTCAGGTAGCCCCTCAGACACTCCCAGGTACACTCAGACACCCCCAGGCTCCAGCATTCCCAGGTACCGCTGTCACTCCCAGGTACACCTGTCCTCCCAGTTACACCCTTGACACTCCCGGGTACACCTCTAACAATCCCAGGTAGGCTCAGACAATCCCAGGTACACGCTGACACTTCCAGGTACACCTAAAACTTCCAGGTACACCTCTGACATCCCAGGTACACCAATGACCTCCCAGGTACACCTGACACTCCTGGTACCTCTGAGCACTCCCAGGTACTCAGGCGACACTCCCACGTACACCTCTGACACTTCCAGGTACTGACACTTCCAGGTGCACCAATGACACTCTGGGTACACCGCTAGGTACACCGCTGACACTCCCAGGTACACCTCTGACACTCCCAGGTTGCCCTCTGACACTCCCAGGTACCTCTGACGATCCCAGGTACAGCTCAGACACGCCCAGGCTGGCTCAGACACTCCCAGGTGCCTGTGACTTGCTCCCAAGTGCACCTCTGGCCTCCCAGGCACCTTGACACTCAGGTGCCTCCGACCTCCCAGGTGCACCTCTGACACTCCCACTTGTGCCTCCTCACTCCCAGTTCCTCCGACATCTCCCAGTTACACCCTGACACTCCCAGGTACACCCTGACACTCCCACATGCACCTCTGATGCTCCCAGGTACACTTTGACACTTCCAGATACGCTGTTACTCCCAGGTACCCTGACACTCCCAGGTACCTCAAACAATCCCAAGTACACCTCAGACAATCAAGGTACACCTCTGACACTTCCAGGTACATCCTGAAACTTCAGGTGCATCTCTGACCTCCCAGGTACCTGGCCTTGCTCCCAGGTGCTCCACCACACTACCAGGTACACCTCTGACCTCCCAGGTACTCCTTTGACGCTCCCAGGTACTCCTCCGACACTCCCAAGAACACCTCCTGACCTCCCATGTACCTCTGACACTCCCAGGCACACCGTGACCTCCCAGGTACACCGCCCACTGCCAGGTACACTCCTGACCTCCTAGGTACTCCTCTGACACTCCTGGTACACCTCCGAGCCTCCCAGGTACACCTCTTACCTCCCTGGTTCTCCCGCAGCACTCCCAGGTACACCTCAGACACTCAGGTTACACCTCAGACACTCCCAGGTACACCTCAAACCTCCCAGGTACATCTCTGGCCTCCCAGTTCACCTCTGGCCCCTCCTTAGGTGCACCACTGACACTACAGGCACACCTCTGCCTCCCTAGGTACTCCTTTGACTTGCTGCCAGGTGCTCCTCCGACACTCCCAGGAACACCACTGACTCTCCCAGGTACACCTCTGACACTCAGGTACACCACTTGGGCACTCCCAGGCACCGCGTGACACTGCCAGATACACATCTGACACTCCATGTACCTCAGACAGCTGCAGGTACACCTCAGACACTCCCAGGTACCTCAAGCACTCCAGGTACACCTCTGACCTCCCAGGTACCGCAGTCACTCCCAGTTACACCCCTACACTCCCAGTACACCCCTGACACTCCCAGGTACACCTCTAAATACTCCCAGGTACCTTCTGACATTTCCAGATACACCTTTGTCTCCCAGGTACCCCCACCTCCTAGGTACCTCTAACAATCCCAAGTACCTTCAGACAATCAGGTACACCTCTGACACTTCCAGGTACATCCTTGAAACTTCCAGGTACATCTCTGACACTCCCAGGTACACCAATGACACTCCCAGGTGCACCACTGACACTACCAGGTACACCTCTGACACTCCCAGGTACTCCTTTGACGCTCCCAGGTACTCCTCCGACACTCCCAAGAACCTCTGACACTCCCATGTGCCTCTGACACTCCCAGGTACACCGCTGACATCTCCCAGGTACCGCCCAGACACTGCCAGGCACACATCAGACACTGCCAGTGCACCTCACTCACTCCCAGGCACCTCACTCACCCCAGGTACAGCTCAGACACTCCCAGGTACCTCAGACACTCCCAGGTGCACCTGTGCCTCCCAAAGTGCACCTCTAAACTCCCAGGCACCTCTGACCTCCCAGTACACCGTCTGACACTCCCAGGTACACCGCTGACACTGCCAGGTCACCTCTGACACTCCATGTACACCTCAGACACTTCCAGGGTACAAATCAGACATTCCCAGGTAAACCTCTGGCACTCCCAGGTACCTCTGACACTCCCAGGCACACCGCTGTCCTCCCAGGTACACCCCTGCCTCCCAGTTACACCCCAGACCATCCCAGGCACCTCAGACACTCCCAGGTGCACCTCTGACACTTCCAGGTACACCCCAACACTTCCAGGTACACCTCTGACATCCCCAGGTTCACCAATGACACCCCAGGTTCACCACTGACACTCCCTGGTACACCTCTGACACTTCCAGGTACACCAATGACACTCCCACGTACACCTCTGACACTTCCAGGTACACCCCTGACACTTCCAGGTGCACCAATGACACTCCAGGTACCCCTGCTGACATCCCCAGGTACACCGCTGACACCCCAGGTACACCTCTCTGACACTCCCAGGTACACCTCTGACGATCCCAGGTACAGCTCAGACACGCCCAGGTACAGCTCCAGACACTCCCAGGTGCACCTGTGACACTCCCAAGTCCACCTCTGACACCTCCCAGGCACACCTCTGACACCCCAGGTACACCCAAGACACTCCCAGGTACACCTGACACCCCAGGTACACCTCACACTCCCAGTGCACACTTACACTCCCAGATACACCTCTGACACTCCCAGGTACACCTCAGACCTCCCAGGTACACTGCTCACACCTGAGGCACACCCTGACACTTCCTGATACACCCTCACACTCCCAGGTACACCAATCCCACTCCCAGGTACAACTCGACACTCATAGGTACACCACTGACACTACGAGGCACACCTCTGACCAGGTACTCCTTTTGACGCTGCCAGGTACACCTCCGACACCCCAGGTACACCTCTGACACTCCTAGGTACTCCTCTGACTCCCCTGGTACACCTCTGACACTCCCCAGGTACACCTCTTACACTCCCCTGGGTACACCTCTAACAATCCCAGGTACAGCTCAGACAATCCCAGGTACACGTCTGACACTTCCAGGTACACCCCTAAAACTTCCCAGGTGCACCTCTGACACTCCCAGGTACACCATGTGCTCCCAGGTACACCACTGACACTCCTGGTACACCTCTGACACTCCCAGGTACACCAATGACACTCCCACATGCACCTCTGACTTCCAGGTACACCCCAACACTTCCAGGGCACCAGCCAACACTCCCAGGTACACCGCTGACACACCCCAGGTACACCGCTGACACTCCCAGGTACACCTCTGACACTCCCAGGTACACCTCTCTGACACTCCCGTTTTACCTCTGACGATCTGAGTACCAGCTCAGACACGCCCAGGTACAGCCTCGAACCTCCCAGGTGCACCTGTGACACTCTGTGCCTCTGACACTCCCAGGCACACCTTTGACCTCCCAGGTGCCTCCGACCTCCCAGGTGCCTCTGACACTCCCACGCGTACACCTCTGACCTCCCCAGTTTCACCTCCGACACTCCCAGTTACACCCTGACACTCCCAGGTACACCCGGCTTGCTCCACGTACACCTCTGATACTCCCAGGTACACTTCTGACACTTCCAGATACACCGCTGTTGCTCCAGGTACACCCCTGACACTCCCAGGTACCTCAACAATCCCCGTGCACTCAGACAATCCAAAAGGTACACCTCTGACACTTCCAGGTACATCCCTGAAACTTCGGGTACATCTCCTGACACTCCCAGGTACACCAGCCAGCACTCCCCAGGTGCACCACTGACACTACCAGGTACCTCCTGACCTCCCAGGTACTCCTTTGACGCTCCCAGGTGCTCCTCCGACACTCCCAGGGCTGCCTCCTGACACTCCCATGTGCACCTCTGACCTCCCCAGGTACACCGCCCTGACCTCCCAGGTACACCACTTCGACACTGCCAGATTGCACCTCTGACACTCCTGGGTGCTCCTCCTGACACTCCTGGTGCACCTCTTGACACTCCCAGGTACCTCTTACACTCCCCTGGTTCTCCCATGACACTCCCAGGTACACTCAGACACTCCGAGTTACACCTCGAACACTCCCAGGTACACCTCCAAACCTCCCAGGTATCTCCCCAACCTCCCAGGTTCACCTCTGACACTCATAGGTACACCACCCCTGACACTACAGGGCACCACCTCTGACACTCCTAGGTACTCATTTGACATGCTGCCAGGTACTCCTCCATTGCTCCCAGGAACACCACCCCAAGCACTCCCAGGTACACCTCTGACACTCGCAGGTACCAGCCCCAACACTCCCAGGTACACCGCCCCAGCCACTGCCAGATGCACATCCTGACCTCCCATGTACACCTCAGACACTGCCAGGTACACCTCAGACACTCCCAGGTACACCTCAGGCACTCCCAGGTACACCTCCCAGCACTCCCAGGTACCGCAGTCACTCCCAGGTACACCCCTGACTCCCAGTTACACCCCTGACACTCCCCTGGTACACCTCCTGACAATTCCAGGTACACATCAAACTCCCAGGTACACCCCCAAACACTTCCAGGTACACCTCCTAACACTCCCCATGTGTACTGTGGCCTCCCAGGTACACCAATGACCTCCCCGGGCCACACCACGCCACACTCCCTGGTACACCTCTGACACTCCCAGGTACACCCCAACCTCCCAGGTACACCCCAAGCACTCC
This sequence comes from Homarus americanus, assembly GCF_018991925.1. Taxonomy (NCBI): domain Eukaryota; kingdom Metazoa; phylum Arthropoda; class Malacostraca; order Decapoda; family Nephropidae; genus Homarus; species Homarus americanus. Next base: position 2,955 of record NW_024752943.1, on the reverse strand, counting down.
CAGGTACACCTCTGATGCTCCCAGGTACCCCTTCTGACCACTTCAGATGCCTTGCTCCTGACTTGCCTCCCAGGTACACCTCCGAATTTTTCCCAGGTACACCTCCAGACACTCCTGAGGTTCACCTCTGACACGCCCTGGTTCACCTCTGACATTCCCTGGTACACCCTCTGACACTCCCAGGTACACCTCTGACACTCCAGGTACCTCACGACCTCCCAGGTACACCTCTGACACTCCTCGTGCTCCTCTGACACTCCCTGTGGTACACCTCTGACCTCCCAGGTACACCTCTTCCACTCCTGGTTCTCCCATGACACTCCCAGGTACACCTCAGACACTCCGGAGATTACCTCAAGACACTCCCAGGTACACCTCAGGCACTCCCAGGTACATCTCTGACCTCCAGGTTCACCTCCTGACACTCTCCGGGGTAAACCTCCTGACATTCCAAGGTACACCCCTGACACTCCCAGGTACTCCTCCTGACCTCCCAGGTACTCTCTGACACTCCCAGGTACCTCTGACACTCCCAGGTACACCTCTGACACTCCCAGGAACCCGACTCTGACTTGCTCCCAGGTGCACTTCTGACACTCCAGGTACCTGTGAGGCACTCCCAGTTACACCTCCGACACTCCCAGTTACACCCCAACACTCCCAGGTACACCTGGCTTGCTCCCAGGTACACCTCTGATGCTCGAGTACACCTCTGACACTTCCAGATACACGTCTGGCCTCCCAGTTACACCAATCACTCCCAGGTACAACTCTGGCCTCCCAAGTACACCACCCCGAGCACTACCAGGTACCTCTGACACTCCCAGGTACTCGCTGACGCTGCCACGTGTGCTCACTCCACGACTTGCTCCCAGGTGCCTCTGACACTCCCAGGTGCCTCCCGACACTCCCAGGTACACCTCCACGACACTCCCAGGTACACCTCTGGCCTCCTAGGTACTCCTCTGACACTCTCTGGTACACCTCTGACCTCCCAGGTACACCTCTTACACTCCTGGTTCTCCCCCTGACTTGCTCCTGGGTACATTCTGACCTCCCAGGTACACCAATGACACTCCCAGATACACCACCTGACGCTCCCTGGTACACCTCTGACACTCCCCCTTGGGCCACCAATGACCTCCCACATTACACCCTGACACTCCCAGGTACACCTCTGGTCTCCAGGTGCCACTTCACCCAACACTTCCAGATACACCGCTGTCACTCCCAGGTGCCACACCCTGACACTCCCAGGTACACTCAACAATCCCAAGTACACACTCAGACAATCCAGGTACACCTCTGACACTTCCAGGTACATCCTGAAACTTCCAGGTGCATCTCTGAAACTCCCAGGTACACCAATGACTTGCTCCCAGGTGCTGCAACACCTAAGTACACCTCTGACACTCCCAGGTACACCTCCGACACTCCCCAGGTACACCTCTGACACTCCTAGGTGCTCTCCCTCAGATCATCCAGATACACCGCTGTCACTCCCAGGTACACCCTAGACACTCCCAGGCACACCTCTAACAATCCCAGGCACACCTCAAACAATCTCAGGTATACCTCTGACACTTCCAGGCACACCCCCTGACACTTCCAGGCACACCTCTGACACTCCAGGCACACCAATGACACTCCCAGGCACACCACGACACTCCCCAGGCACACCACTTACACTCCCTGGCACACCTCTGACACTCCCAGGCACACCCCCTGACACACCCAGGTTCACCCCTGACACTCCCAGGCACACCTCTGATACTCCCAGGTACACTTCTGACACTTCCAGATGCACCTCTGACACTCCCCAGGCACACCTCCGATATTCCCAGGTACACCTCTAGACACTCCCAGGTAAACCTCAGACACCCCAGGTACACCTCTGACATTCCCAGGCACACCGCTGTCACCCAGGTACACCCCTGACACCCCAGTTACACCCCTGACACCCCAGGTACACCTCAACAATCCCAGGCACACTCCCCAGACATCCCAGGTACACCCTCTGACACTTCCAGGTACACCCTGAAAACTTCCAGGTACATCTCTGACACTCCCAGGTCCACCCAATGACACCCCAGGCACACCACTGACACCCCTGGTACACCTCTGACACTTCCAGGTACACCCCTGACACTTCCAGGTACACCAATGACACTCCCAGGCACACCTGCTGACACTCCCAGGTACACCGCTGACACTGCACACCCCAGACACTGCAAGGCACACCTCAGACTCTCCCAGGTAAAGCTCAGACACCCCAGTAACACCTCAGACACTCCCAGGTGCACCTTGTGACACTCCCAAGTGCACCCTGACACTCCAGGCACACCTCTGACACTCCCAGCACACCTCAGACACTTCCAGGCACACCGCTGACACCCCAGGTACACCTCTGACACCCCAGGTACACCGCTGACACTCCCAGGTACACCTCCGGACACTCCCAGGCACACCTATGACACTCCCAGGCACTCCTGACACTCCCAGTTTCACCTCCGACACTCCCAGTTACACCCTAGACACTCCCAGGTACACCCCTGACACTCCCAGGTACACCTCTCATACCCCCAGGTACACCCTGACACCTCCAGATACACCGCTGTCACCCCAGGTACACCCTGACACTCCCAGGCACACCTCAACAACCCAGGTACACCTCAAACAATCCCAGGTACACCCTCTGACACTTCCAGGTACACCCTGAAACCCAGGCACATCTCTGACACTCCCAGGTACACCAATGACACCCCAGGTACAACACTGACACTGCCAGGTACACCTCTGACACTCCCCAGGTACACCGCTGACACTCCCAGGCACACCGCTGACACTGCCAGGCACACATCAGACACTGCCAGGCACACCTCACTCACTCCCCAGGTACAGCTCAGACATTCCCAGGCACACCTGCGACACCCCAGGTACACCTCTGACACTCCC
>NW_024752942.1:0-17374 GCF_018991925.1 Homarus americanus | reverse complement strand
GTTCACCATCACCAACGTCGGAGTGTGTGTACCAGGGAGCGTTAGGTTTACCAACACCAACATGGGAGTGTGTGTACCAGGGAGCGTTAGGTTCACCGCCGTGGGAGTGTGTGTACCTGGGAGCGTTAGGTTTACCATCACAACACTGGGAGTGTGTGTACCAGGGAGCGCTAGGTTCACCATCATCGGTGTCTGTGAACGAGGGAGCGTTAGGTTCACCATCACCACCGTGGAGTGTGTGTACCAGGAAGCGTTAGGTTCACCGTCACAACCATGGGCGTGTGGGTACCAGGGAGCATTAGGTTCACCATCACCACCGTGGGAGTGTGTGTACCAGGGAGCGTTAGGTTCACCATCACCACCATGTGGGTGTGTACCAGGAAGCGTTAATTTCGCCAACACCACCGTGGGAGTGCGTGTACCAGGGAGGGTTAGCTTCACCATCACCACCGTGGGAGTGTGTGTACCATGGAGCGTTTGGTTCACCATCACCACCGTGGGAGTGTGTGTACCAGATAGCGTTAGGTTCTTCATCACCACCGTGGGAGTGTGTGTACCATGGAGCGTTTGGTTCACCATCACCACGATGGGAGTGTGTGTACCATGGAGCGTTTGGTTCACCATCACCACCGTGGGAGTGTTTGTACCAGGGAGCGTTATGTTCACCATCACCACCGTGGGAGTGTGTGTACCAGGAAGTGTTAGGTTCACCATCACCACCGTGGGAGTGTGTTTACCAGGGAGCGTTAGGTTCACCACTGTGGGAGTGTGTGTACCAGGGAGCATTATGTTCACCATCAACACCATGGGAGTTTGTGTAAGAGGGAGCATTAGGTTCACTATCACCACTGTGAGAGTGTGTGCACCAGGGAGCATTAGGTTCACCATTACCACCGTGGGAGTGTGTGCACCAGGGAGCGTTAGGTTCACCAGCACCACCGTTGGAGTGTGTGTACCAGGGATGATGAGGTTCACCGTCACCACCGTGGGAGTGTGTGTACCAGGGAGTGTTAGGTTCACCATCACCACCGTTGGAGTGTGTGTACCAGGGAGCGATAGGTTCACCATCACCACCTTGGGAGTGTGTGTACCAGATAGAGTTAGGTTCACCCTCTCCACCGTAGGAGTGTGTGTACCAGGTAGCGATAGGTTCACCATCACCACCATGGGAGTGTGTGTACCAGGGAGCGTTAGGATCACCATCACCACCATTGGAGTGTGTGTGTACCAGGGTGTGTTAGGTTCACCGCCGTGTGAGTGTGTGTACCAGTGAGCGTTAGGTTCACCATCACCATCGTGGGAGTGTGTGTACCACGGAGCGTTAGGTTCACCATCACCACCTTGGGAGTGTGTGTTCCAGTGAGGGTTAGGGTCACCATCACCACCGTGGGAGTGTGTGCACCATGGAGCGTTACGTTCACCATTACCACCGTAGGGGTGTGTGTACCAGGGAGCGTTACGTTCACCATCAACACCATGGGGAGTATTATTGGCCCAAAGAGGGCATTAGGTTCACCATCACCACCGTGAGTGTGTGCACCATGGGCGTTACGTTCACCGACCCACCTACCGTAGAAATTGTGTGTGTGCCAGGAGCGTTCGTTCACCATCACCACCGTAAGGAGTGTCTGTCACCAGGTTGCGTTAGATCACCATGCCACCGTAGGTGTGTGTGTACCAGGGTGCCTTAGGTTCACCGCAGTGCCCAGGGTGTATTGTGCCGGGGAGAATGGGTTCCGCCCCATCACCACCGTGGGAGTGTGTGCCAGGAGCATAGGTTCACCATCACCACCGTCAGGTGTGTGTACCCAGGGGAGCGTTAGGTTCACCATCACCACCGTGAGTGTGTGTACCCGGGGAGCGTTGGGTTTACCAGCTTTCCAGCGTGGGAGTGTGTGTACCAGGGAGCGTTAGGTTCACCGCCGTGGGAGTGTGTGTACCAGGGAGCGTTAGGTTTACCAACACCACACTGGGAGTGTGTGTACCAGGGAGCGCTAGGTTCACCATCATCGGTGTCTGTGAACCAGGGAGCGTTAGGTTCACCATCACCACCGTGAGACTGTGTGTACCAGGGAGCTTTAGGTTCACCATCACAACCATGGGCGTGTGTGTACCAGGGAGCGTTAGGTTCACCATCACCACCGTGGGAGTGCGTGTACCAGGGAGGGTTAGCTTCACCATCACCACCATGTGGGTGTGTGCAGGAAGCGTTAGTTTCTCATCACCACCGTGGGGTGTGTGTACCAGGAGGTTAGCTTTACCATAACCACCATGAGAGTGTGTACCATGGGCGATTTGGTTTACCATCACCACCGTGCGAGTGTGTGTACCAGGGAGCGTTAGGCTCACCATCACCACCGTGGGAGTGTGTGTACCAGATTGCGGTAGGTTCACCATCACCACTGTGGGAGTGTGTGTACCAAGGAGCGTTAGGTTCACCATCATCACCGTGGGAGTGTGTGTACCAGGAAGCGTTAGGTTCACCATCGTGGGTGTCTGTGTACCAGGGAGCGTTAGGTTCACCATCACCACCGTGGGAGTGTGTTTACCAGGGAGCGTTAGGTTCACCGTCACCACCGTGGGAGTGTGTTTAACAGGGAGCGTTAGGTTCATCATCACCACCATGGGAGTGTGTGTACCAGGGAGCGTGAGGTTCACCATCACCACCTTTGTAGTGTGTGTGCCCTGGAGCGTTAGGTTCACCATCGTGGGTGTCTGTGTACCAGGAAGCTTTAGGTTCACAACCACCACCGTGGGAGTGTGTGTACCAAGGAGCGTTAGGTTCACCATCACCACCGTGGTAGTGCGTGTGCCATGGAGCGTTAGGTTCACCATCACCACCGTGGGAGTGTGTGCACCAGGGAGCATTAGGTTCACCATCACCCGTGGGGTGTGTACCGGGGGCGTTGGGTTCACCAGCACCACCGTGGGAGTGTGTGTGTGCCGGGGAACGTTAGGTTCACCATCACCCACCGTGGGAGTGTGTGTACCGGGGAGCGTTAGGTTCACCATCACCACCATGTGGGTGTGTACCAGGAAGCGTTAATTTCGCCAACACCACCGTGGGAGTGCGTGTACCAGGGAGGGTTAGCTTCACCATCACCACCGTGGGAGTGTGTGTACCAGGGAGCGTTATGTTCACAATCACCACCGTGGGAGTGTGTGTACCAGATAGCGTTAGGTTCTTCATCACCACCGTGGGAGTGTGTGTACCATGGAGCGTTTGGTTCACCATCACCACGATGGGAGTGTGTGTACCATGGAGCGTTTGGTTCACCATCACCACCGTGGGAGTGTGTGTACCAGGGAGCGTTAGGTTCACCATCACCACCGTGGGAGTGTGTGTACCAGGGAGCATTATGTTCACCATCACCACCATGAGAGTGTGTGCACCATGGAGCGTTACGTTCACCATTACCACCGTAGTGGTGTGTGTACCAGGGAGCGTTACGTTCACCATCACCACCGTAGGAGTGTCTGCACCAGGTTGCGTTAAGATCACCATCACCACCGTGGGAGTGTGTGTGTACCAGGGTGCCTTAGGTTCACCGCAGTGGGAGTGTGTGTACCAGGGAGCGTTAGCTTCACCATCACCACCGTGGGAGTGTGTGTACCAGGGAGCATAAGGTTCACCATCACCACCGTCAGAGTGTGTGTACCAGGGGCGTTGGGTTCACCATCACCACCGTGGGAGTGTGTGTTGCAGGAGTGCGTTAGGTTTACCCAGCACCAGCATTGGGAGTGTGTACCCCGAGGCGTTAGGTTCACGCCGTGGGAGTGTGTACCAGGGAGCGCTAGGTTTACCATCACCACACTGGGAGTGTGTGTACCAGGGGGCGCTAGGTTCACCATCATCGGTGTCTGTGAACGAGGGAGCGTTAGGTTCACTATCACCACCGTGGGAGTGTGTGTACCAGGGAGCGTTAGGTTCACCGTCACAACCATGGGCGTGTGTGTACCAGGGAGCATTAGGTTCACCATCACCACCGTGGGAGTGTGTGTACCAAGGAGCGTTAGGTTCACGATCACCACCGTGTGGGTGTGTACCAGGAAGCGTTAGTTTCACCATCACCACCGTGGGAGTGCGTGTACCAGGGAGGGTTAGCTTCACCATCACCACCGTGGGAGTGTGTGTACCTTGGAGCGTTTGGTTCACCATCACCACCGTGGAAGTGTGTGTACCAGGGAGCGTTAGGTTCACCATCACCACCGTGGGAGTGTGTGTACCAGATAGCGTTAGGTTCATCATCACCACCGTGCAAGTGTGTGTACCAGGAAGCGTTAGGTTCACCATCGTCGGAGTGTGTGTGTACCAGGGAGCATTAGGTTCACTATCACCACCGTGAGAGTGTGTGCACCAGGGAGCATTAGGTTCACCATCACCACCTTGGGAGTGTGTGTACCAGGGAGGGTTAGGTTCACCATCACCACCGTGGGAGTGTGTGTACCAGGGAGCGTTAGGTTCACCACCGTGGGAGTGTGTGTGTACCAGGGAGCATTAGTTTGACCACCGTGGGAGTGTGTATACCAGGGAGCATTTTGTTCACCATCAACACCATGGGAGTGTGTGTAAGAGGGAGCATTAGGTTCACTATCACCACTGTGAGAGTGTGTGCACCAGGGAGCATTAGGTTTACCATCACCACCGTGGGAGTGTGTGTACCAGGGAGCGTTAGGTTCACCATCACCACCGTGGGTGTGTGTGTACCAGGGAGCGTTAGGTTCACCATTACCACCGTAGGAGTGTGTGTACCAGGGAGCGTTAGGTTCACCATCACCACCTTGGGAGTGTGTGTACCAAGGAGGGTTAGGTTCACCATCACCACCTTGGGAGTGTGTGTACCAGGCAGCGTTAGGTTCACCATCACCACCGTGGGAGTGTGTGTACCAGGGAGCGTTAGGTTTACGATCACCATCGTGGGAGGGTGTGTACCAGGAAGCGTTATGTTCACCATCACCAACGTGGGAGTGTGTGTCCTAGGGAGCGTTATGTTCACCACTGTGGGAGTGTGTGTGTACCAGGGAGCATTAGGTTCACCACCGTGGGAGTCTGTGTACCAGGGAGCATTATGTTCACCATCACCACCGTGAGAGTTTGTGCACCATGGAGCGTTAGGTTCACCATCACCACCGTGGGAGTGTGTGTACCAGGGAGCGTTAGATTCACCATCACCACCGTAGGAGTGTGTGTACCAGGCAGCGTTAGGTTCACCGCCGTAGGGTGTGTGTGCCTTCTTACCGTGGGAGTGTGTGTACCGGGGCGTTGGGTTCACCATCACCACCGTGGGTATTGTGTGTACCAGGAAGGCGTTAGGTTCTGTCGAGGGGTGTCTGTGTACCGGGGAGCGTGGGTTCACCATCACCACCGTGGGGTGTGTGTACCAGATGACGTTAGGTTCACCATCACCACCGTGGGAGTGTGTGTACCAGGGAGCGTTAGGTTCACCATCACCACCGTGGTGTGTGTCCCAGGAGCGTTAGGTTCACTGCATCACACCAGCATTGGGGTGTGCCAGGGAGCGTTAGGTTCACCATCACCACCGTGTTAGTGTGTGTACCATGGGCGTTATGTTCACCATCACCACCCTTGGGAGTGTGTGCACCAGGGAGCATTAGGTTCACCATCACCACCGTGGGAGTGTGTGCACCAGGGAGCGTTAGGTTCACCAGCACCACCGTGGGAGTGTGTGTACCAGTGATGGTGAGGTTCACAGTCACCATCGTGGGAGTGTGTGTACCAGGGAGCGTTAGGTTCACCATCACCACCGTGGGAGTGTGTGTACCAGGGAGCGATAGGTTCACCATCACCACCTTGGGAGTGTGTGTACCAGATAGCGTTAGGTTCACCCTCACCACCGTGGGAGTGTGTGTACTAGGTAGCGATAGGTTCACCATCACCACCATTGAAGTGTGTGTGTACCAGGGTGTGTTAGGTTCACCGCCGTGTGAGTGTGTGTACCAGTGAGCGTTAGGTTCACCATCACCATCGTGGGAGTGTGTGTACCACGGAGCGTTAGGTTCACCATCACCGCCGTGGGGAGTGTGTGTACCAGGGAGCGTTAGGTTCACCATCACCACCATGGGAGTGTGTGTACCAGGGAGCGGTAGGATCACCATCACCACCGTGGGAGTGTGTGTACCATGGATCGTTAGGTTCACCATCACCACCTTGGGAGTGTGTGTGCCAGGGGAGCGTTAGGTTTCTGCCATCACCACCGTGGGAGTGTGTGTACCGGGAGCGTTAGGTTCACCAGCACCACCGTGGGAGTGTGTGTGTGTGTACCGGGGGCGTTAGGTTCACCATCACCACCGTGGGGAGTATTGCCGAGGGAGCGTTAGGTTCACCATCACCGCCTTGGGAGTGTGTGCCAGGGAGGGTTAGGTTCACCATCACCACCGTGGGAGTGTGTGTACCCCAGGGCTTTAGGTTCACCGCCGTGGGAGTGTGTGTACCAGGGTGCGTTAGGTTCACCATCACCACGGTGGGAGTGTGTTTAGCAGGGAGCGTTAGGTTCACCATCACCACCTTGGGAGTGTGTGTACCAGGGAGCGTTAGGTTCACCATCACCACCGTGGGAGTGTGTGTACCAGATAGCGTTAGGTTCACCATCACCACCATGGGAGTGTGTGTACCAGGAAGCGTTTGGTTCACCATCGAGGGTGTCTGTGTACCAGGGAGCGTTAGGTTCACCATCACCACCGTGGGAGTGTGTTTACTAGGGAGCGTTAGGTTCACCGTCACCACCGTAGGAGTATGTGTACCAAGGAGCGTTAGTTTCACCTTCACCACCGTGGGAGTGTGTTTAACAGGGAGCGTTAGGTTCATCATCACCACCATGGGAGTGTGTGTACCAGGGACCGTGAGGTTCACCATCACCATCGTGGGAGTGTGTGTGCCAAGGAGCGTTAGGTTCACCATCGTGGGTGTCTGTGTACCAGGGAGGTTTAGGTTCACAATCACCACCGTGGGAGTGTGTGTACCAAGGAGCGTTAGTTTCACCATCACCACCTTGGGAGTGTGTGTACCAGGGAGAGTTAGGTTCACCATCACCATCGTGGGAGTGTGTGTACCAGGAAGCGTTATGTTTACCATCATCACCGTGGGAGTGTGTGTACCAGGGAGCGTTAGGTTCACCATCACCACCTTGGGAGTGTGTGTACCTGGGAGCGTTAGGTTTACCATCACCACCGTGGGAGTGTGTGTACCAGGGAGCGTTAGGTTCACCGTCACCACCATGGGAGTGTGTGTACCAGGGAGCGTTAGGATCACCATCACCACCATTGGAGTGTGTGTGTACCAGGGTGTGTTAGGTTCACCGCCGTGTGAGTGTGTGTACCAGTGAGCGTTAGGTTCACCATCACCATCGTGGGAGTGTGTGTGTACCACGGAGCGTTAGGTTCACCATCACCATCGTGGGAGTGTGTGTACCAGGAAGCGTTATGTTTACCATCATCACCGTGGGAGTGTGTGTACCAGGGAGCGTTAGGTTCACCATCACCACCGTGGGAGTGTGTGTATCAGGGAGTGTTAGGTTCACCGCCGTGGGGTGTGTGTACCAGGGAGCATTGGGTTCACCATCACCGTGAGAGTGTGTGTACCGGGAAGGTTAGGTTCACCATCACCACCGTATTGGGTGTACCAGGAAGCGTTAGGTTCACCATCACCACTGTGGGGTGTGTGTACCAGGAGCATTGTCTCACCATCACCGTGGGGAGTGTGTGTACCAGGAAGCGTTTGGTTCACCATCGTGGGTGTCTGTGTCCCAGGGAGCGTTAGGTTCACCATCACCACCATGGGAGTGTGTGTAAAGGGAGCGTTGGGTTCACCATCACCACCGTGGGAGTGTGTGTACCAGGGAGCGTTGGGTTCACCATCACCACCGTAGGAGTGTGTGTACCGGGAGCGTTAGGTTCACCCCGTGGGAGAGTGTGTGTACCAGGGAGCATTAGGTTCACCACTGTGGGAGTGTGTGTACCAGGGAGCATTATGTTCACCATCAACACCATGGGAGTGTGTGTAAGAGGGAGCATTAGGTTCACTATCACCACTGTGAGAGTGTGTGCACTAGGGAGCGTGAGGTTCACCATCACCACCGTGGGAGTGTGTGTATCCGGGAGCGTTAGGTTCACCCCCGTGGGAGTGTATGTGTACCAGGGAGCATTATGTTCACCACTGTGGGAGTGTGTGTACCAGGGAGCATTATGTTCACCATCAACACCATGGGAGTGTGTGTAGAGGGAGCATTAGGTTCACTATCACCACTGTGAGAGTGTGTGCACCAGGGAGCATTAGGTTCACCATCACCACCGTGGGAGTGTGTGCACCAGGGAGCGTTAGGTTCACTAGCACCACCGTGGGAGTGTGTGTACCAGTGATGGTGAGGTTCACAGTCACCACCGTGGGAGTGTGTGTACCAGATAGCGTTAGGTTCACCCTCGCCACCGTGAGAGTGTGTGTACCAGGGAGCGTTAGGTTCACCATCACCACCGTGTGGGTGTGTACCAGGAAGCGTTGGGTTAACCATCACCATCGTGGGAGTGTGTGTACCAGGAAGCGTTAGTTTCACCATCACCACCGTGGGAGTGTGTGTATCCGGGAGCGTTAGGTTCACCCCCGTGGGAGTGTATGTGTACCAGGGAGCATTATGTTCACCACTGTGGGAGTGTGTGTACCAGGGAGCATTATGTTCACCATCAACACCATGGGAGTGTGTGTAAGAGGGAGCATTAGGTTCACTATCACCACTGTGAGAGTGTGTGCACCAGGGAGCATTAGGTTCACCATCACCACCGTGGGAGTGTGTGCACCAGGGAGCGTTAGGTTCACCAGCACCACCGTGGGAGTGTGTGTACCAGTGATGGTGAGGTTCACAGTCACCACCGTGGGAGTGTGTGTACCAGGGAGCATTAGGTTCACTACTGTGGGAGTGTGTGTACCAGGGAGCATTATGTTGACCATCAACACCATGGGAGTGTGTGTAAGAGGGAGCATTAGGTTCACCATCACCACCGTGAGAGTGTGTGCACCAGGGAGCGTTAGGTTCACCGTCACCACCGTGGGAGTGTGTGTACCAGGGAGCGTTAGGTTTACCATCACCACCGTGGAAGTGTGTGTACCAGATAGCGTTAGGTTCACCCTCACCACCGTGGGAGTGTGTGTACCAGGTAGCGATAGGTTCACCATCACCACCATTGGAGTGTGTGTGTACCAGGGTGTGTTAGGTTCACCGCCGTGTGAGTGTGTGTACCAGTGAGCGTTAGGTTCACCATCACCATCGTGGGAGTGTGTGTACCACGGAGCGTTAGGTTCACCATCGCCGCCGTGGGAGTGTGTGTACCAGGGAGCGTTAGGTTCACCATCACCACCATGGGAGTGTGTGTACCTGGGAGCGATAGGTTCACCATCACCACCGTGGGAGTGTGTGTACCAGGGAGCAATAGGTTCACCACTGTGGGAGTGTGTGTACCAGGGAGCATTATGTTCACCATCAACACCATGGGAGTGTTTGTAAGAGGGAGCATTAGGTTCACTATCACCACTGTGAGAGTGTGTGCACCAGGGAGCGTTAGGTTCACCAGCACCACCCTGGGAGTGTGTGTACCAGGGATGTTGAGGTTCACCGTTACCACCGTGGGAGTGTGTGTACCAGGGAGCGTAAGGTTCACCATCACCACCGTGGGAGTGTGTGTACCAGGGAGCGATAGGTTCCCCATCACCACCTTGGGAGTGTGTTTACCAGATAGCGTTAGGTTCACCCTCACCACCGTGGGAGTGTGTGTACCAGGTAGCGATAGGTTCACCATCACCACCATGGGAGTGTGTGTACCAGGGAGCGTTAGGATCAACATCACCACCATTGGAGTGTGTGTGTACCAGGGTGTGTTAGGTTCACCGCCGTGTGAGTGTGTGTACCAGTGAGCGTTAGGTTCACCATCACCATCGTGGGAGTGTGTGTACCACGGAGCGCTACGTTCACCATCACCACCGTGGGAGTGTGTGTACCAGGGAGCGTTAGGTTCTACATCACCACCGTGGGAGTGTGTGTGCCTGGGGCGTTAGGTTCACCATCACCACCGTGGGAGTGTGTGTACCAGGGAGCGTTAGGTTCACCATCACCACCGTGGGAGTATGTGTACCATGGAGCGTTAGGTTCACCATCACCACCTTGGGAGTGTGTGTTCCAGTGAGGGTTAGGTTCACCATCACCACCGTGGGAGTGTGTGTACCAGGGAGCATTATGTTCACCATCAACACCATGGGAGTGTGTGTAAGAGGGAGCATTAGGTTCACCATCACCACCGTGAGAGTGTGTGCACCAGGGATTGTTACGTTCACCATTACCACCGTAGGGGTGTGTGTACCAGGGAGCGTTACGTTCACCATCACCACCGTAGGAGTGTCTGTACCAGGTTGCGTTAGGATCACCATCACCACCGTGGGAGTGTGTGTGTACCAGGGTGCGTTAGGTTCACCGCCGTGTGAGTGTGTGTACCAGGGAGGATTAGGTTCACCATCCCCACCGTGGGAGTGTGTGTACCAGGGAGCGTTAGGTTCACCTTCGTGGGAGTGTGTGTGTACCAGGGAGCATTAGGTTCACCACTGTGGGAGTGTGTGTACCAGGGAGCATTATGTTGACCATCAACACCATGGGAGTGTGTGTAAGAGGGAGCATTAGGTTCACTATCACCACCGTGAGAGTGTGTGCACCAGGGAGCATTAGGTTCACCATCACCACCGTGGGAGTGTGTGTACCAGGGAGCGTTAGGTTCACCAGCACCACCGTGGGAGTGTGTGTACCAGGGAGCGTTAGGTTAACCATCACCACCTTGCGAGTGTGTGTACCAGGGAGGGTTAGGTTCACCATCACCACCGTGGGAGTGTGTGTACCAGGGAGCGTTAGGTTCACCACCGTGGGAGTGTGTGTGCACCAGGGAGCATTAGGTTCACTACTGTGGGAGTGTGTGTACCAGGGAGCATTATGTTCACCATCAACACCATGGGAGTGTGTGTAAGAGGGAGCATTAGGTTCACCATCACCACCGTGAGAGTGTGTGCACCAGGGAGCGTTAGGTTCACCGTCACCACCGTGGGAGTGTGTGTACCAGGGAGCGTTAGGTTTACCATCACCACCGTGGGAGTGTGTGTACCAGATAGCGTTAGGTTCACCCTCACCACCGTGGGAGTGTGTGTACCAGGTAGCGATAGGTTCACCATCACCACCATTGGAGTGTGTGTGTACCACGGTGTGTTAGGTTCACCGCCGTGTGAGTGTGTGTACCAGTGAGCGTTAGGTTCACCATCACCATCGTGGGAGTGTGTGTACCACGGAGCGTTAGGTTCACCATCACCGCCGTGAGAGTGTGTGTACCAGGGAGCGTTAGGTTCACCATCACCACCGTGGGAGTGTGTGTACCTGGGAGCGTTAGGTTCACCATCACCACCGTGGGAGTGTGTGTACCAGGGAGCGTTAGGGTGGAGTGTGTACCATGGATCGTTAGGTTCACCATCACCACCTTGGGAGTGTGTGTACCTGGGAGCGTTAGGTTCACCATCACCACCGTGGGAGTGTGTGTACCAGGAAGCGTTAGGTTCACCATTGTGGGTGTCTGTGTCCCAGGGAGCGTTAGGTTCACCATCACCACCGTGGGAGTGTGTGTACCAAGGAGCGTTAGGTTCACCATCACCACCGTGGGAGTGTGTGTACCAGGAAGCGTTACTTTCACCATCATCACCGTGGGAGTGTGTGTATCCGGGAGCGTTAGGTTCACCCCCGTGGGAGTGTGTGTGTACCAGGGAGCATTAGGTTCACCACTGTGGGAGTGTGTGTACCATGGAGCATTATGTTCACCATCAACACCATGGGAGTGTGTGTAAGAGGGAGCATTAGGTTCACTATCACCACTGTGAGAGTGTGTGCACCAGGGAGCATTAGGTTCACCATCACCACCGTGGGAGTGTGTGCACCAGGAAGCGTTAGGTTCACCAGCACCACCGTGGGAGTGTGTGTACCAGGGATGGTGAGGTTCACCGTCACCACCGTGGGAGTGTGTGTACCAGGGAGCGTTAGGTTCACCATCACCACCGTGGGAGTGTGTGTACCAGGGAGCGATAGGTTCACCATCACCACCTTGGGAGTGTGTGTACGAGGGAGCGTTAGTTTCACCATCACCACTGTGGGTGTGTGTGTACCAGGGAGCGTTAGGTTCACCATCACCACCGTGGGAGTGTGTGTACCAGGGAGCGTTAGGTTCACCATCACCACCATGGGAGTGTGTTCCAGGGAGCATTAGGTTCACCATCACCACTGTGGGTGTGTGTGTGTACCAGGGAGCGTTAGGTTCACATCACCAACGTGGGAGTGTGTGTACCAGGGAGCATTAGGTTCACCACTGTGGGAGTGTGTGTACCAGGGAGCATTATGTTCACCATCAACACCATGGGAGTGTGTGTAAGAGGGAGCATTAGGTTCACTATGACCACTGTGAGAGTGTGTGCACCAGGGAGCATTAGGTACACCATCACCACCGTGGGAGTGTGTGCACCACGGAGCGTTAGGTTCACCAGCACCACTGTAGGAGTGTGTGTTCCAGGGATGATGAGGTTCACCGTCACCACCGTGGGAGTGTGTGTACCAGGGAGCGTTAGGTTCACCATCACCACCGTGGGAGTGTGTGTACCAGGGAGCGATAGGTTCCCCATCACCACCTTGGGAGTGTGTGTACCAGATAGCATTAGGTTCACCCTCACCACCGTGGGAGTGTGTGTACCAGGTAGCGATAGGTTCACCATCACCAACATGGGAGTGTGAGTACCAGGGAGCGTTAGGATCACCATCACCACCATTGGAGTGTGTGTGTACCAGGGTGTGTTAAGTTCACCGCCGTGTGAGTGTGTGTACCAGTGAGCGTTAGGTTCAACATCACCACCTTGGGAATGTGTGTTCCAGTGAGGGTTAGGTTCACCATCACCACCATGGGAGTGTGTGTACCCGGGAGCATTATGTTCACCATCAACACCATGGGAGTGTGTGTAAGAGGGAGCATTAGGTTCACCATCACCACCGTGAGAGTGTGTGCACCAGGGAGCGTTACGTTCACCATTACCACCGTAGGGGTGTGTGTACCAGGGAGCGTTACGTTCACCATCACCACCGTAGGAGTGTCTGTACCAGGTTGCGTTAGGATCACCATCACCACCGTGGGAGTGTGTGTACCAGGGTGCGTTAGGTTCACCGCCGTGTGAGTGTGTGTACCAGGGAGCGTAAGGATCACCATAACCACCGTGGGAGTGTGTGTACTACGGAGCGTTAGGTTTACCATCACCACCGTGGGAGTGTGTGTACCAGGGAATGTTAGATTCACCATCACCACCGTGGGAGTGTGTGTACCACGGAGCGTTAGGTTCACCATCACCACCGTAGGAGTGTGTACCAGGGAGCATTAGGTTCACCATCACCATTGTGGGAGTGTGTGTACCAGGGAGCGTTAGGTTCACCATCACCACCGTGGGAGTGTGTGTACCAGGGAGCGTTAGGGTCACCATCACCATCGTGGGAGTGTGTGTACCAGGGAGCGTTAGGTTCACCATCACCACCGTGGGAGTGTGTGTACCAGGGAGCGTTAGGTTCACCATCACCACATTGGGAGTGTGTGTACCAGGGAGGGTTAGGTTCACCATCACCACCGTGGGAGTTTGTGTACCAGGGACCATTAGTTTACCACCGTGGGAGTGTGTGTGTACCAGGGAGCAGTAGGTTCACCACCGTGGGAGTGTGTGTACCAGGGAGCATTATGTTCACCATCAACACCATAGGAGTGTGTGTAAGAGGGAGCATTAAGTTCACCATCACCACCGTGGGAGTGTGTGTACCAGGGAGCGTTAGGTTCACCATCACCACTGTGGGACTGTGTGTACCAGGAAGCTTTAGGTTCACCGCCGTGGGAGTGTGTGTACCAGGGAGCGTTAGGTTCACCATCACCACGGTGGGAGTGTGTGTAGCAGGGAGCGTTAGGTTCACCTTCCCCACCGTGGGAGTGTGTGTACCAGGGAGCGTTAGGTTCACCAGCACCACCGTGGGAGTGCGTGTACCAGGCATGATGAGGTTCACCGTCACCACCGTGGGAGTGTGTGTACCAGGGAGCGTTAGGTTCACCATCACCACCGTGGGAGTGTGTGTACCAGGGAGCGATAGGTTCACCATCACCACCTTGGCAGTGTGTGTACCAGATAGCGTTAGGTTCACCCTCACCACCTTGGCAGTGTGTACCGAATGGCGTTGAGTTCACCCTCACCCACCCGTGGGAGTGTGTGTACCCGCGTGGCGATGGGTTCACCATCACCACCATGGTGTGTGTACCAGGAGGTTAGGATCACCATCACCACCATTGGAGTGTGTGTGTACCTGGGTGTGTTAGGTTCACCGCCGTGTGAGTGTGTGGACCAGTGAGCGTTAGGTTCACCATCACCATCGTGGGAGTGTGTG
Source organism: Homarus americanus (assembly GCF_018991925.1). Taxonomy (NCBI): domain Eukaryota; kingdom Metazoa; phylum Arthropoda; class Malacostraca; order Decapoda; family Nephropidae; genus Homarus; species Homarus americanus. The sequence goes on along the minus strand of NW_024752942.1, from coordinate 2,891 downwards.
TACCACGGAGCGTTAGGTTCACCATCACCACCGTGGGAGTGTGTGTACCAGGGAGCGTTAGGTTCACCATCACCACCGTGGGAGTGTGTGTACCTAGGAGCGTTAGGTTCACCATCACCACCGTGGGAGTGTGTGTACCAGGGAGCGTTAGGTTCACCATCACCACCGTGCGAGTGAGTGTACCATGGAGCGTTAGGTTCACCATCACCACCTTGGGTTTGTGTGTTCCAGTGAGGGTTAGGTTCACCATCACCACCGTGGGGAATGTGTGTGTACCAGGGAGCATTAGGTTCACCACCGTGGGATTGTGTGTGTACCAGGGAGCAATAGGTTCACCACCGTGGGAGTGTGTGTGTACCAAGGAGCATTATGTTCACCATCAACACCATGGGAGTGTATGTAAGAGGGAGCATTAGGTTCACCATCACCACCGTGGGAGTGTGTTTACCAGGGAGCGTTAAGTTCAACGCAGTAGGAGTGTGTGTACCAGGAAGCTTTTAGGTTCGCCGTGGGGTGTGTGTACCAGGGCGTTAGGTTCCACCATCACCACGCGGTGGGAGTGTGTGTGCTAACTTGGGGCGTTAGGTTCACCTTCCCCACGGTGAATGTGTGTAAGAGGGAGCATTAGGTTCACTATCACCACTGTGAGAGTGTGTGCACCAGGGAGCATTAGGTTCACCAGCACCACCCTGGGAGTTTGTGTACCAGGGATGATGAGGTTCACCATCACCACCGTGGGAGTGTGTGTACTAGGTAGCGATAGGTTCACCATCACCACCTTGGGAGTGTGTGTACCAGATAGCGTTGGGTTCACCCTCACCACCGTGGGAGTGTGTGTACCAGGTAGCGATAGGTTCAACATCACCACCATGGGAGTGTGTGTACCAGGGAGCGTTAGGGTCACCATCACCACCATTGGAGTGTGTGTGCCTGGGTGTGTGTTAGGTTCGCGTGTGAGTGTGGGACCGAGTATTGGCGTTAGGTTCACCATCACCATCGTGGGAGTGTGTACCACGGAGCGTTAGGTTCACCATCACCACCGTGGGAGTGTGTGTACCAGGGAGCGTTAGGTTCACCATCACCACCGTGGGAGTGTGTGTACCTAGGAGCGTTAGGTTCACCATCACCACCGTGGGAGTGTGTGTACCAGGGAGCGTTAGGTTCACCATCACCACCGTGCGAGTGAGTGTACCATGGAGCGTTAGGTTCACCATCACCACCTTGGGTTTGTGTGTTCCAGTGAGGGTTAGGTTCACCATCACCACCGTGGGAGTGTGTGTACCAGGGAGCGTTAGGTTCACCACCGTGGGAGTGTGTGTGTACCAGGGAGCATTAGGTTCACCACCGTGGGAGTGTGTGTACCAGGGAGCATTATGTTCACCATCAACACCATGGGAGTGTGTGTACGAGGGAGCATTAGGTTCACCATCACCACCGTGAGAGTGTGTGTACCAGGGAGCGTTAGGTTCACCATCACCACTGTGGGACTGTGTGTACCAGGAAGCTTTAGGTTCACCGCCGTGGGAGTGTGTGTACCAGGGAGCGTTAGGTTCACCATCACCACGGTGGGAGTGTGTGTAGCAGGGAGCGTTAGGTTCACCTTCCCCACCGTGGGAGTGTGTGTACCAGGGAGCGTTAGGTTCACCAGCACCACCGTGGGAGTGCGTGTACCAGGCATGATGAGGTTCACCGTCACCACCGTGGGAGTGTGTGTACCAGGGAGCGTTAGGTTCACCATCACCACCGTGGGAGTGTGTGTACCAGGGAGCGATAGGTTCACCATCACCACCTTGGCAGTGTGTGTACCAGATAGCGTTAGGTTCACCCTCACCACCGTGGGAGTGTGTGTACCACGTAGCGATAGGTTCACCATCACCACCATGGGAGTGTGTGTACCAGGGAGGGTTAGGATCACCATCACCACCATTGGAGTGTGTGTGTACCTGGGTGTGTTAGGTTCACCGCCGTGTGAGTGTGTGGACCAGTGAGCGTTAGGTTCACCATCACCATCGTGGGAGTGTGTGTACCACGGAGCGTTAGGTTCACCATCACCACCGTGGGAGTGTATGTACCAGGAGTGTTAGGGGTTCACCATCAACAATGTGGGAGTGTGTGTACCTAGGAGCGTTAGGTTCACCATCACCACCGTGGGAGTGTGTGTACCAGGGAGCGTTAGGTTCACCATCACCACCGTGCGAGTGAGTGTACCATGGAGCGTTAGGTTCACCATCACCACCTTGGGTTTGTGTGTTCCAGTGAGGGTTAGGTTCACCATCACCACCGTGGGAGTGTGTGTACCAGGGAGCATTATGTTCACCATCAACACCATGGGAGTGTGTGTAAGAGGGAGCATGAGGTTCACCATCACCACCGTGCGAGTGTGTGCACCAGGGAGCGTTACGTTCACCTTTACCACCGTAGGGGTGTGTGTACCAGGGAGCGTTACGTTCACCATCACCACCGTAGGAGTGTGTGTGTACCAGGATGCGTTAGGTTCACCGCCGTGTGAGTGTGTGTACCAGGGAGCGTAAGGATCACCATAACCACCGTGGGAGTGTGTGTACCAGGGACCGTTAGGTTCACCATCACCACCGAGCGAGTGTGTGTACCAGGGAGCGTTAGGGTCACCATCACCATCGTGGGAGTGTGTGTACCAGGGAGCGTTAGGTTCACCATCACCACCGTGGGAGTGTGTGTACCAGGGAGCATAAGGTTCATCATCGCCACCGTGAGAGTGTGTGTACCAGGGAGCATTAGGTTCACCATTATCACCGTGGGAATGTGTGTACCAGGGAGCGTTAGGTTTACCAACACCAACGTGGGAGTGTGTGTACCAGGGAGCGTTAGGTTCACCATCATCGGTGTCTGTGAACCAGGGAGCGTTAGGTTCA
>NW_024752941.1:0-12279 GCF_018991925.1 Homarus americanus | reverse complement strand
ATTTGCTGTGAGATCCCTTACTTTGTCATGCCTCATGCACTACTACTACTATCACCACAACCACCATTGCCAATCCTACCACCACGCACCAACTCATGAACACTCACCAATACGCTATAAAAATAAACCTTACCACCAGACAACACAGAGGAACTCAGGAAGGACCTACTACATATCACTTCAAAGGCAGAGTTCTTGAGCCAAATATTGAATGCGGACTTCAAACATGAGAGACAAGAACAACTCGGTCCCTCTCTGTGTGCAAGTTGTGTATTGTGATGTTCCCAGTGGAGGTGTCCGGGAAGGAGGAGGAGGAGGAGGAGGAGGAGGAAGAAGAAGAGAAGGAGGAGGAGAGGAGAACAGGGGGAATAGATTGGAAAATGGTGTGAAGAAGAATGGGGAGAGGATCCAGAAAGGTTGGTTGGTATAGACAAGGAATATGAGAAGCAAGGAAGAAATGGAAAATGAGGAAGTAAGGATAAAGAAAACATTCAAAAGGAGGATTGGAAGAATGGGTGAAGAGGATTGAAGGATGGAAAAAGAGGGAAGGATAGATAAAGAGAAGTTAGGACAGAAAAAAGAATATGAAAGGACGGGTAAAAAAATGGAAAGGCGAAGAAAGAAAAGCAAGGATAAAAGAGGAGAAGGAGAGGTGGAGAAAGAGAAAGGAAGAATGAATAAGGAGGAAGGGAGGGAGGGAGGGAGGGTGGGACGTACGGAGGAGTTGATAGATGGAAGGGGGGGGGATGGATGGAGGGAGGGAGGAAGGGGAGATAAAGAAGGGAGTGATGAAGAGGGAAATAAGGCAGTAGTCATTTGTGGCAGAGAGAGAGAGAGAGAGAGAGAGAGAGAGAGAGTGTGTAAACCACATTAGTAATTTGTGGCCGTGTGTGTGTGTTGAGAGAAGAGCGGGGAGGAGTGCAGCAGACACACAACAAATGACCTGGGATATTATCTTGAGGCACGCCGGGTGGGGGAGCTAGGGAGGGGGAGGTTAGAAGTGCTGGCAAGAAAAATGAGGGGAAGAGGAGGAGGGGGAGGGAGGAAAGGAGGAGGGGAAAGGAGGGGGAGGGGGAGAGGGAGGGGGAGAGGGAGGGGGTGAGGAGGAGAGGAGTGGGAAAGGGTGGAGGATGAAGAGGAGAGGAGGGGGAGAGAGTGGAGGATGAAGAGGAGAGGAGGGGAGAGGTGATGAGGGAGAGGGAGAATGAGGGGAGAGACGGGGGAGAAGGAGGGTATACTGTGGAAGAGAAGAAGTCTCCGCTGGGTTATCATGACTTACTTGCTTAAAAAAAAATCACTGGATCATCATTAACCTCTACAATAACAAATAAATAAATACATTATCACTCGCCTTTAACTCCGAAAATGAATTCCAATACATCTTTATTAACCACTTCCTGTTCCTCCAAAAAATAAGTAATAACCCTCGCCCGCTACCTCCAAAAAATATTAAATCATAACTCACTGGCACAGAAAAAACATGTCATTTGCCACTAACCATTAGCCACAACTCCATGCATGAGACACCAGGCCCCCCCACCTCTTAAATAGGGATCTATTTGAATAACAGATGTATGACAGTAAAACCCACTGACACCGTCTTAACGTTAAGACATATCACCCTAACCCGTTACCACATGATCCTCCCGACACAGGTACGGTATGTCACTATCGACTGGCCGTCAGTCAAATTGAAGTACATTCATTACAACAGATTTTAAGTCATGATCGAGGTGCAGTATAGCAGTAGCCCCTCGGTGTGACGCGGGTACGAAGGCAACCACACAAGATAACTCTGGCATAAACCTCACCGACTGAGGTGTTCGTATCACTCACATTATGAACAGCAGCATATTAAATATAGACAGCAAAATCTTCCATGCTTGAGAAAACGCCGTCAGTATAAATGCTTCAACAGTGACACTAACATGCTGTAATATTTTCTCAATTTTTTTTTATTATAATTGTTTTTTTTTATTATTTTTTATTAATTATTATTATTATTATTTTATTATATTTTCGCCCACCAGGCCTTGATGTGGGTCATTTTAAAATGACATGCGCCTGGGTGGGCTAATGGCCGTAAAAAAAGAAAAAAAAATTATATATATATATATATATATATATATATATATATATATATATATATATATATATATATATATATATATATATATATATATATATATATATATATATATATATATATATATATATATATATATATATATATATATATATATTTCTTATGTAGATTCACAACAAAACGTGGATAAGATAAATTGATAGTCCACGTGAAAAGGGAAAACAACGGAGCACCTGTTTCCTGTGTGATTTTATCGATTATATATATATATATATATATATATATATATATATATATATATATATATATATATATATATATATATATATATATATATATATATATATATATATATATATATATACGACAGGGACATCAAACGCGGTTTCATCTTTTAAGACGCCAGTACCTACATGTATGATACATTGTGCCAAACAAACATCAATACCACCAGGTATCACAATGCTGCAACATACAAAGCAACATCAACACACTGTGCCAACACCAACACCAGCAGGTATCATACAAGCTAGGATAAAATAAAAAATTCATGGAATAAATACAATTCCCAGCTGAGGGAAAATTTGAGGCGGCAGGAAGGAGCACCGAGGGGCTGCGGCGCTGCTCGGGTAGTGAGGAGGATGTGTACCCGCACTACACACACACTGAGGGAGACGTGTTCCCGCACTGCACACACTGAGGGAGACGTGTACCCGCACTACACACACACTGAGGGAGACGTGTACCCGCACCACAATAATAATACTCACCGAGAGAGACGTATACCCGCACCGCACACACTGACGGAAGTGCACCCGCACTGCAATAATACTGACGGAGACGTGTGTACCCGCACTACACACACACTGAGGAGATGTGTACCCGCACTGCACACACTGAGGAGACGTACCCGCACTACACCCCATTGAGGGAGACGTACCTGCACTGCACACACACACTGAGGGAGACGTGTACCCGCACTACACACACTGAGGGAGACGTGTACCCGCACTGCACACACTGAGGGAGACGTGTACCCGCACTACACACACTGAGGGAGACGTGTACCAGCGCTACGCACGGGTAAACACTGTTTATTAATTATTAACTCATGAGAGGTAAAGAAAAATCTCAGACCAATGAAGACTTGAAGGAAGGTCCATCCATTGGTGTGAAGCTTCAATACACTAAAGACAACAAAGGTAAGTAAAAAACAGGGTGAAAATGCAATAATATCTAAGAGAGAGGAAAACACAGCACACTGGAGCAAGAAATAGGAAGAAAATGAAGGTAAGTCAACAAGAATACCTCTGCCAGTTTTGTCAAGAAATGGCCACATGACCTTGAGAAACCCGTCAAGGATTTATGAGGGAGTCGTCAAATCATTCATGAGATATGTTGGTTAAAAGAGAAAATGAAAACGAGTTAGACGGGTGGACAAGGACAAACAGACACAGACAGACAGATGGATAGCATGGGTGTTCACAATACATCCCACCCGAGTCTGATCTGAGGGGTAAAAAGACTTAAATTCCTTCTAGCGAATCTGTGTTTATTCTCGTATTTGCGTTTAGGTATGAACTGTGAACACATTAAAAAATGATTAGACTCTCTTTGCAAACATTATACGTATCAATCCTCAATCAAATTGTTTAGCGTATGTTGAAACTCTTTGTAATTCTGATTATTTATCTTTAATTACAGATATTCCTTTTAAAGTTAAAGCTATAGTTATTTCCTCAGACTATTATACATCAATCATGTCTGAGAATAAGTAGAAAAAATCTATTTGACTAAACTGAGGATCTTGAAATATGCTCTTTTTCCGTTCTTATCATAACCGTGCACAAGGTCCCTGGATCACCCACACTGCCACGCTAACTCGCTCAAAAAGTATCTTTACGGATGGGGCCGGTATATGTTAAAATGAACACCGCGACTCCTGTTGACTCGGTAGGAATGTCAGAATTCCTGTCATATTGTCTAGCACAAAAACGTATTTTTGGAGCGAACACCGACATCCTGTGAACGTTCTCTCTCTCTCTCTCTCCAAGGCGTTCAGAGATTTTCCTTGATACTTGGCATTGGTAGGAAACGTTACCTCCCTACCTCCATCCTTCCCTCCCTATGATCTAGTATGAGTCAGAGTAGAATGATTCTATTACAAATGATGGTTAGTTGTATTTCATGAAGGGCTGTGCAAGTTTAACAGAGTGTACTGCAGAAGGCGTTTGTCTACAGATAACATGTTTGACCTTATTGTCAGTGTATTATTATTAGTGCTATAATACACACTTCACAGGCGATATGCAAAAGTTCAATTTAAACGCGCACGCACGCACACACACGATATCAAAGAGAAATCACGTATTGAAGGCAGGAAGGAAGGGATGGTGGTGGGTTGAATAGATGAAATAATATGTTGCTCGCAGGAATGTTAAGGGCGGATGAGCAATGCTTCAGGATATATGGACCTACGACACCCCCCCCCCCCTCCCCGACCTCTGCCTAACCTAAATTTGTATTCAGATTTGATGTCAGGATTTTTACTCTGGGGAAATATATGGTAAGGCTAAGATTATTATGTTGTTTACGTGTAATACAAGGCGATGAGAGAGAGAGAGAGAGAGAGAGAGAGAGAGAGAGAGAGAGAGAGAGACACTTCGATTTAGCTGGAATCTGACAGTTGTTCTAAATGTTTACTTAAGAAGTTATTTCATTTTGGAGGAAATACGTGCAAGGTCACTATCACAGGTCAAGGCAGAGAGAGGATCCCACAACCCAAAGGGACTTTTAGAGGGTCAAGGTCACAGGTCGAAGAAAATGTCTCACACAAATCTGAATAGGTTTCCAGTCGCCGATTTTTATGAAGCCTGGCGGATTGATAAGCGAAAGTTTCTCCCTTACGTTAAATGAATATAGATATCTATGTTTACTATATATTCTTTTTCTTTCAGCTCGTCATTTAAATTGTGATAATATATTCATGCTTATCTATACAATATTCATAACATGAACATTTTAATCCTATGACACAGAGTTGGTTATCATTTTCTATTTCCAGTGTGAACAAGTTTACTGTTGCCTAAACTAATCCTTTTATCAAATTGTGTCAAACCTACTACCCACGCCTCTATGCTCACCAGAGAGACATTACATGTTTCACCTCTCCTTAGTGGTGTTACCTTATTCTGAACTCCCCCGTCTTTAGCAATTAATGCATTCAGGTAAGAAATACCAGACTGAGATTCAGCGTCGGACACCTTGTATGGGGGAAGGGGAGGGGGAAAGGTAGGGGAAAGGGGAAAAGTAGGGGAAGGGGGAAAGGTAGGGGAAGGGGGAAAGGTAGGGGAAGGGGGAAAGGTAGGGGAAGGGGGAAAGGTAGGGGAAGGGGAAAAGGTAGGGAAAGGGGGTAAGGTAGGGGGAAGGAAGAGGGGTGAGGGAGGGGGAAGGAAGAGGAGGGGGAAGGGGGGAGGGGGAAAGGGGGGGGGGGATCACCAGGTCGTATTCTCTCATCGACAAAGAGAAAGACTAATCTTAACAAAAGCTGGGGATAAAAATAAGACTATTTAACGACAGCGAACACAAAGTATTACCTGTAGCGTTTACTCGATACAGACTCCATGATCATTATTGTTCTTATTTAACTATTGAATGTTATTTTCATATTCTGCATAGAGTAAAACCTTCCAATACCAGACTAATTCTTGCAAGCCCTGTTCATTATTGGGAGGATTCTGTTATTGGATATATACGTTATTAGGAAGTCCACTATTGGTAAGTCCGCTATTGAGAGAGTTTATTGTATCCATTACTTTATTGAGATGTCTGTTATTGAGAGTTTTTACTGTAGATATAAATACGTTACACTTTAAAAATAAACTCTTTGGGGAAAATAACACTGAAAAAATAAAGACAATTTTGGAATTTTGCTCTTCGCTCTCTCCTAGATTTTTAGGACCCCATAACTGACAGCTAACTCACTGCTAGTACATAAAAGCTATAATTACATGTCTACCTGATTCAAAGTTGATTATCTCCCTGTCAATCATCGGTAATTCATTTGGAAAGCAATATGGATTTCCTATTAACCTATTCATTTGTGGTCATGTTAAGTTTACAAGTGTTTTCGTTTTTTTCCGCAATAAGATAAAAAAAAATTGAAAAAATATTTACATACTTGTATAGTGTATCTCGAAGGCAGTGACCATGATGCCTCTACCGTACATTAAAAAAATCCATTAAGGACAATTACGGACAAAAGTTCGTTTCTCGTGGTGAAACTGAGTCACAGGAATGAGTCTCCGAACTGACTTACCCTGACTGTCATCTGGTGCGGGTGTGTTGTTTTATCTCATTTAAGGTCGATACTGTGCATCAGTTTGGGAGGGAGCGAACTTTTGATCCCGATTGTAACTATACAATTAACAATAATTTTCTACTTTTTACATAGACCAACTCAGGCATGTACAGATACATCTCCCTACACACTAATCATTATGTAAATTTATTATGATCCCCTGGTTATTAAATTAAACTGAACGGTGGGATTATTCAGTCCAGCTGCAGCACAACAACGTAAGCTTCTCTCAGTAACATAGTTTATCAGATGTTAAAAGTTTTCTGTGAAAGAAAAACTTTAACTGGTAGGATGGATGCGAGTAAAGACTGGCGGACGGACGGGCGGAAAAGGGGAACGCTAATGCCCCCCCTGCTGATAGTGGTGGGAGGAGGATAACACTAAAAAATTAAAAGTTGACTACAAGGCTCCAGGGTCTCGCGTCACCATATAGACATAGCGGCCCATGATTCTCCAGATAATTGACGAAAAATGCTGATTAAGGAAGTAGTGCAATATCTTGTACGCTTACAGCTATATACTAAGTTTTATCATAATCTATATCTATATCTAATTGAGTTCCTGCGCTCACAAGATGACGGACGAACGTACACAGGAGTACTATTAGCATATCCCTGCCTCAAATGTTACGAAACAACAGCAACAGGATGCGCCTCTCTCTCTCTCTCTCTCTCTCTCTCTCTCTCTCTGTGATTTACTGCATATATTATATATACAGGGGTATATATGTGTGTGTGTATATATATATATTTCTTCGCGGGACAGATTTTTGGGAACTTTGAAACAAACACCTGCTAACACACACCTGTTAACTACATCAAGGTAATATACAGCATTTATCGGCCCGCATGTATAGTGTTTCAGTTGGTGGTGACGTACGAAGGTCAATAAATAGCACTTTGCAATCCGAAGTTAAAGTTGCAAAACATGAACTGACAAATATAGCGACAAATGACGTAAGAGACATGCTGTGAGTTGGAGCATTCACTCTGACACCCAAACCAGTGAATGCTCGATGATCAAAGTATAGGTCTTCTACGTCATTTGTTGCTATATTTGTCAGTTCATGTTTTGCAATTGTAACTTCGGATTGCAAAATACCATTTATTGACCTTCGTACGTCATCAACTGAAGAACTATTCATTCGGGGCGAGAAATATATTACCCTGGTTACGTTTTAACCCACCTGACAGATCTCCGTTACCTTGTGATCAAGTGACAGCCTTTGCTACTACAGTCTTAAATCATAACCTTTATTTTCATGGATTCCAGAAATTCACTAACAAAGTTAATTTAATGGATATTCAGTAACAGAATTGCACGGTCGAATTACGGTCACAACTTTAACTGAAATTGGGCCCACATTCCTTACTGAAGATCAAGAGTTACAACTTCAGTTCACCAAGATCCTATTGTCAATAACGGTCTGATATCTTAAGTCAAAATTTTTAATGAGTAGAGATATTGTAGTCATCGTCGGTCACCTTATAACTAGACTCTGAGTCACTATCGAAATGAATTCTGTCAGTATTCATTGAGCGATATCGGGCCATAAATATTTCTCCTCGTTCTAAGATCACACATTGTTTCAACACCGTAGATCTAAAGTCACAACTATTGTCTTCTACTACATAACTAAAACCACAACACGTCCTCTGAGTTAATAAGTTACAGCCGCTGAGAAACTTAAGCCAACAATTTTCTCTACTAGGAATTCAGAGTTGCAAGGTAAAAATTTCTCCCCCTGCGGAAACCTGAAATTACAGCTCGTCCTCCTCACGTCAACAGCCCTTGCAACACGGGCTCACGACCACCTTTGACATCAGGGCTGAGACGACAATTACCTCGAGGTAAACAATCCCAGCTTTAATCAGGGAGACAATTAATCAATTACCCGCCGGGATCAACCTCTCTGTTGTCTCTGTTAAGCCAATGAAAACGAAGAGGAAGAGTTGGAGATATTTAAGGAAGAGATTAAGGTTTCAGTGGAGGAGGAGAGGGAGGATGAGGAGAGGGAGGATGAGGAGAGGGGGGGAGGAAGAGAGGAGAGGGGAGGGGAGGACAAGGAGGAGAGGGGGAGGAGGGATGGGGAGGGGAGAGGAGGGGAGGGGAGGGAAGAGAGGGGAGGGAGGAGGAGGAGGAGGGAGGAGGAGAGGGGAGGGGGAGAAGAGGGGAGGAAGAGAGGGGAGAGGGGAGAAGGAAGAGAGGGGAAGGAGAAGGAAGAGAGGGGAGGGAGAAGGAAGAGAGGGGAGGGAGGAGGGAAGAGAGGGGAGCGAGGAGGAAGAGAGGGGAGCGAGGAGGAAGAGAGGGGAGCGGAGGAGGAAGAGAGGGGAGCGAGGGGAGGAAGAGAGGAGGGAGGAGGAAGAGAGGGGAGGGGAGAGGAGGGAGGGGGAGGAGGAGGAGGGGGAGGGGAGGAGAGGGGGGAGGAGGAGGAGGAGGGGAGGGAGGAGGAGGGAGGAGGGGGAGGGAGAAGGGAGGGGAGGAGGAGAAGGAAGGGGGAGGAGGAGAGGGGAGGAGGAGGGGAGGGGGAGGGGGAGGAGAGGAGGAGGAGGAGGAGGGGGTAGGAGGAGAGGAAGGAGGAGAGGGGAAGGGAGAGAGGGAAGGTGGCGGAGTGAGTACTACATTACAATACTAATCTTCATGAAGCCTTTAGGTCAAATGAGACCCCAATCCTACGACACCCAAAGAAACCATCAAGATTTTAAAACAGTCATTCGAGACCCCCAACCCAACCTATAAGATTTTCATCCATAGAAATTTAGAACCTACGAAGATTCGAGTCATTTAGATCCTTCAGAGAAAAAAAAAACGGAGAGAAAGTGAGAAAGCAAAAAAAGACAGACAGACAGAGATAATATTACTCCACTACCCAAGATCTAATAACTCTCTCTCTCTCTCTCTCTCTCTCTCTCTCTCTCTCTAAGGACTATCACACGTCCTCTTTCCGTACTCCATCAATTCTCAAGACTCATAATGCTTCTCTAACTACCCCTCATGTCCTTCCTCTCAAACTAATCTCAATGGAGAAGACTAATATCCATACATGAAAAAAGTTGAGATTGCAGATCAGACCTTCATACGTTCCTCCCTATACACTCACCGGACTCACGTTCCTTCCATTAATTACTGCACTTCTCTCAGGACCCCGACTTGTTCTGCTTCCTTGTATTTCTATTTCTCTTCTCGGTAAACACTAATATTTTTAATTAATTCACTGCCTCCAACTCTACTCCCTCCATAGTGGCGTTTAACTGCCTTCTCTTTTATAAGACTTTGCTATATTTTATTATCTCTAATATTTACCTTTTAACATTCTCCTATTGCGAGATTGATCTACACGCTACTAATCTCTTCAACTGTACCTCAGATATGGCCAAAAGGAACAACAGTGAACACCCAATAAATTCAACACTGGGTATAGCATCATGTATCTTTTTCATTTTACAGCCATTCTTTCTTGCTTTCACATCACACACTCCTACGGCTGTTTCTACCCCTACCTACCCTCTCCTTATCTCTAGTTTTACTGTATTTACACTTACTAGCACATGTTTAGTCTCCACCATATCCAATACAGCTTTAATATATCCTCCATCTTTCTCTCGCTTCTTCACCTCTGACCAACATCAGGTTCGGGAGTTACATGTAAACCCCCGTATGATTTTGCCAAAAATATTGTCCAAAGTTGTTGGTGTATTTGGATCAAGGAGAAAGATTACAGTATAAGTTTACCGCCCGGAATAAGTGTCTTCTACAATACGTTAATTTTGCAAGTTTTTCGTGAAATTTTGCAATTTTTCCTAAAATACTAAATGATGAAAAAAAAAAAAGATTAACGGAACACAGTACAAGAATACCCTGATCAGAACCATCCCAGGAGACTTTACCAGCGAGTTTGCTATTAATTACGATAAGCCCATGTGTGGTGAAAGATGGGTCCCATAGACATGTCTGCCTAGTGTGGATACAGCAAGCTGTATACCTAGCCTTCGGTACACATGGAGGAAGCATGGCCAGTACAGCACTCGACCGCCTTCACTTCCCCAAGGTGCAAACTTAGGTATACATATGTGGTAAAATAAGATGTGTTTTATCATGAAGCAATAATTTTCAAACCTCATTCTTCTGAAAATAATACTGAGACGGGTAGTTTAACCTTTTGTAACTTGTTTATTTCTGTTCCTTATCTGTTTACACTACATAATAATACTGACATATGTGTGATTTATCTCTACAGTGTTTTTGCTCTACACCAATCGCAGAGGGTAAGCGGTGCACACATTAGAGGCAGTATACAGTAATAGCTAGAGAGCCATTTTCAAGCATTCTCGGGAACGTTTTTAGAGGGAATAAATTTGTTAAAACTCTCGAGTGGTCGGAAGCTTCCCCCCCCCAACCCCCCCCCCCCCCACACCGGAGTGTAAAAAAACAAACCACGTGACGACAAAAGTTACTTACACAATAAACCTGAGCTTATTACTCTCTTTATCCAGTATATTGTCCTTCCTCTTGTGGATCTTTGTCTCCTGCCAGAAGAGTGTGCAATTTCTACCTCAATTTATCATTCATCCTCCAATCACCAAAATCCTCCTACTTTCACTTTCCCTTTCCTGAATATTACCATCATATTTAATATTCACTTTCGTCTTCAAATGTTCACTTTCTGCAACTAAATCACACATTTTCTTAAAAAAATGTTGTTGTGAATCATAAATGTTTGAGTTATGCCGTCTCGTAATTATTGACAGACAATTATTAAACCAATTTTACAAATCTTACATCGTCAAGAAAACAATTAAATCCGAAAAATCAAAATGGAAAAAAAAAAGACTTTGTATTCTTATATTCATCGAAAATCTGACTTTTCTCTATCTGTGTGAACGAGAGACGGAGTTGATAAAGATGAGAGATGAAGAGATACAAATATTTGGTGAGAGATGCTAATATTTTTAGTTGATATGCAAGAAGTAAGAATTTATGAGAGAGAGAGAGAGAGAGAGAGAGAGAGAGAGATGCTGTTGATGACAGGTTGACGTTAAGAGACTTTCCGTGTTGGGAGGAAGATCGAGATGAGGGAGTCGATGCAGATGATGGGTAAACACTTCAGCCGGGAGATGACGATTTCAGTGAGGGCTTCAGGAAAATGAGTGTTTCAGATCAGAGGCTTCCATGTTGCAGAGTAATGGGAGGGTTTCAGGGTAATGGGAGAGCCTCAGGGTAATGGGGGAGCTTCGGGGTAATGGAATAGTTTCAGTGAAATGGGAGAGCTTCAGTGTAATGGGAGTGTTTCAGTGTAATGGGGGAGCTTCAGCGTGTAATAGGAGGGATTCAGTGTAATGGGAGAGCTTCAGGGTAATTGGAGAGCTTCAGGATAATGGGAGAGCTTCAGGGTAATGGGAGAGCTTCAGGGTAATGGGAGAGCTTCAGTGTAATGGGAGGGATTCCGGGTAATGGGAGGGATTCCGGGTAATGGGGAGCTTCAGTGTAATGGGGGAGCTTCAGGGTAATGGGGGAGCTTCATGGAAATGGGAGAGCTTCAGGGTAATGGGGGATCTTCACTGCAATGGGATTCTTTTAGTGTAATGGGAGAGCTTCAAGGTAATGGGAGAGCTTCAGGGAAATGGGAGAGCTTCAGGGTAATGGGAGAGTTTCAGGGTAATGGGAGAGTTTCAGGGTAATGGGAGAGTTTCAGGGTAATGGGAGAGCTTCAGTGTAATGGGAGAGTTTCAGGGTAATGGGTGAGCTTCAGGGAAATGGGAGAGTTTCAGGGTAATGGGAGAGTTTCAGGGTAATGGGAGAGTTTCAGGGTAATGGGAGAGCTTCAGGGTAATGG
>NW_024752940.1:0-6922 GCF_018991925.1 Homarus americanus | reverse complement strand
ACACACACACACACACACACACACACACACACACACACACACACACACACACACACACACACACACACACACACACTCAATATACATACCAACTTTGCATGTCAGTCTGCCACGTAAATTTGCAATTACTTACCATGCAACGTGATAGAGGCCTGCTACTGCTACTTTGTTCCTTAATTTATGTAGTTTTGATGTTACTTTATGTAGTTTTAAGTAACTTTGTGGTTTTTATGTAAGTTTATGTCGTATTATGTAGCTAGAGGCCTATGTGGTTTTTAGTTTATGTAGTGTTATGTAACTTTATGTAGTTATTATGTTACTTTATGTAGTGTTACGTAGTTTGTGTAAAATTAAGTAACTTTCTGATACTTCAAGTTATTTAAGTAGCTGTATATAACCGTAAGTAACGTTAAGTAGCTTTATGCAATATATTTATCTATATTTTACTAAACAGAAATTCATATCTCAGAAAATACATAATATATATACGTATTATTCAATGTATACCAAGGAGTGTACAGTATGTATAACCCGTGTATGTTAGGTATACTTTGGATGGAGTGACGGTAACTTATGAGTGACAGTAACTTATGAGTGACGGTCGTAACTTACCTCTTATGGGTGAGTACAAGAAAATATTAAAGTGTATTTTTACGTATCTTTCTATCTGTCTGTCTGTCTCTTTGTCTGTCTGTCTGTCTGTCTGTTTCTTCTGTTTTTCGTCTATTTATCTCTCTATCTTCTTATTCCTTTTCCTTCTTCCGCTTCTCCCATTTCATCCTCTCTCTCTCTCTCTCTCTCTCTCTCTCTTTATTAATACTTTTACCAACCCATCTCATTCTTTCTCAATGTCTTCTTCCCTTTCTTTCTCCCCCACTCCCCCACCTTCCTCCCCCACCACTACCCCCACCAACATTCCTCCCTCATTCCTCCTCTCCTCACTCACCAACACACAGTTGCCAGGTGTCGCCATAAACACAAAGAGTATTACCCCTCCCTATGTCTTTTCAATATTGCTGGATCACCCATCACAACTGAGCTGAGTTGTGGGGTGTGTGGGTGTGTGTGGGGTGTGGGGAGTAAACACAGGTGACGTAAGAAGGGAGAATATATACACAAGTTTATACCCAAAGAAGGTGTAGTTTCGTTTATGGGGGAGATGTGTGTGTGTGTGTGTGTGTGTGTGTAGGGCACGTTTCTGTGGGAATGGGGACAGTTTATGGGGGTATGAGGCCTGTTTCTGGGGGTGTAGGTTCCTCTCTGGGGTGAAGGGTAGTGGCCCTCCATCAAATAAGTCTACGGTATCATTCAGCCACTTTTCAATACACAATAATACCTGTACCACCATTTGTATTCGTACCTGCACTGTATCATCCGTATCTACACCGTACCTGTGCCCCCAGAGATGACACACACACCCCCACCCCCCCAGAGATGCCCCCAGAGACGACACACCCCCACCCCCCAGAGATGCCCCTCCCCAGAGACGACACCCCACCCCCAGAGATGCTCCCCCAGAGACGACCCCACACCCCTCAAATATGCCCCCATTGTGCCCCCAGAGATGACACCCCCACCCTTGGTGAAACGACACCCCCACCCCCCAGGAGACGACACCCCCAACCCCAGAGATGCCGCCCCCAGAGAAAAAGACGGTGCCGTGGTGTGAGTTGTGTGATATCCATTACCCCACTTTCTCTTTCTCCATATCAGTTTGAGAGCTCACCCCCGGAGTTTGAACCAGAGGGGGGAGGGGGGAGAGGAGGAGGAAGGGGAGCAGGAGGAGGCAGGAGGGTGAGAGATGGGAGGTAATAGGAGAAGGAGGTAAAAGAAGGAAGAGAGAAGGGGTTAGGAGGAGGAATAGGAAGCAGAGAGAGAAAGGGGAGGAAAAGCAGTGAAAGAAGAAGGGAGAACAGGGGTGGAGAGAAAGAGAGAGGAAAGGGGAAATGGAGGAAAGAGAGGGAGGAGGGAAGGGGAGAGAAGAGAGTGAGGTAAAGAGGGGAACGGACGGATAGAGAGAGGAGAGAGAGAGAAGAAAGAGAGAGAGAGAAAGAGAAGAGAGAGAGAGAGAGAGAGAGAGAACAGTAAGCCATCTCCAGTTCCTACAACTATTAAAACAAGTTAACGTTTTCCTAAGAGGGCCAAGTGAGTCGGCCTTCAAAGGTGATGTTTACAGAGGAGGCTAATGCTCTCTCTCTCTCTCTCTCTCTCTCTCTCTCTCTCTCTCTCTCTCTCTCTTCTCTCTTCTCTCTTCTCTCTCTCTCTCTCTCACTTTCTCTCTATCTCTTTCTTTCAAGGACTTTTTCTCTTTCTTTATCTCTCTCTCTCTACAACTCCCTCTCATCTTCTCCCCTTCCGTCCATTTTCCACATCCTTCCTCTCCCTCTTTCCTCCAACCTCTCTCCCCATCTCCCCCACCCACTTCCCTTCCTCCCCACTCCTCTCCCCACAAGAACATGTTTATCTCCTGTAATCTCACACCATCCGGCCCAGGTGTGATTGGCTTACTGCTCCAACAATAATCGTCTCTCATCACCACCACTACCACCACCATCATCACCACCACTACCACCACCACTACCATCATCTCCACCACTACCACCATAACTATCATCACCATCATCTCTCTTCCTTCTTTTACCTCCTTCTCCTATTACCTCCCATCTCTCACCCTCCTGCCTCCTCCTGCTCCCCTTCCTCCTCCTCTCCCCCCTCCCCCCTCCGGTTCAAACTCCGGGGGTGAGCTCTCAAACTGATATGGAGAAAGAGAAAGTGGGGTAATGGTTATCACACAACTCACACCACGGCACCGTCTTTTTCTCTGGGGGCGGCATCTCTGGGGTTGGGGGTGTCGTCTCTGGGGGTGGGGGTGTCGTCTCTGGGGGTGGGGGGTGTCATCTCAAATGTGTTGCCATTTGAGGGTGTGGGGTCAGTTCTGGGGGGCACTGGGGTGGGGGTGTCGTCTCTGGGGGCATCTCTGGGGGTGGGGGGTGTCGTCTCTGGGGGGCATCTCTGGGGGTGGGGGTGTCATCTCTGGGAGTATGGGGGCACAGGTACAGGTGTAGATACGGATACAATTGCAGGTACGAATACAAATGGTGGTACAGGTATTATTGTGTATTGAAAAGTGGCTGAATGATACCGTAGACTTCTTTGATGGAGGGCCACTACCCTTCACCCCAGAGAGGAACCTACACCCCCAGAAACAGGCCTCATACCCCCATAAACTGTCCCCATTCCCCCAGAAACGTACCCTACACACACACACACACACACACACATCTCCCCCATAAACGAAACTACACCTTCTTTGGGTATAAACTTGTGTATATATTCTCCCTTCTTACGTCACCTGTGTTTACTCCCCACACCCCACACCCCACACACCCACACACCCCACAACTCAGCTCAGTTGTGATGGGTGATCCCTTGTATTGAAAAGACATAGGGAGGGTAATACTCTTTGTGTTTATGGCGACACCTGGCAACTGTGTGGTGTTGGTGAGTGAGGGAGAGAGGGAGGGAATGAGGGAGGGAATGTTGGTGGGAGGTGGTGATGGTGGGGGAGGAAAGGTGGGGGAGTGGGGGAGAAGAAAGAGGAGGTAGAAGACATTGAAAGAATGAGATGGGTTGGTAAAAGTATTAATAAAGAGAGAGAGAGAGAGAGAGAGAGAGAGGATGAAATGGGAGAAGCGGAAGAAGGAAAAGGAATAAGAAGATAGAGAGATAAATAGACGAAAAACAGAAGAAACAGACAGACAGACAGACAAAGAGACAGACAGACAGATAGAAAGATACGTAAAAATACACTTTAATATTTTCTTGTACTCACCCATAAGAGGTAAGTTACGACCGTCACTCATAAGTTACTGTCACTCATAAGTTACCGTCACTCCATCCAAAGTATACCTAACATACACGGGTTATACATACTGTACACTCCTTGGTATACATTGAATAATACGTATATATATTATGTATTTTCTGAGATATGAATTTCTGTTTAGTAAAATATAGATAAATATATTGCATAAAGCTACTTAACGTTACTTACGGTTATATACACCTACTTAAATAACTTGAAGTATCAGAAAGTTACTTAATTTTACACAAACTACGTAACACTACATAAAGTAACATAATAACTCCATAAAGTTACATAACACTACATAAACTAAAAACCACATAGGCCTCTAGCTACATAATACTACATAAACTTACATAAAAACCACAAAGTTACTTAAAACTACATAAAGTAACATCAAAACTACATAAATTAAGGAACAAAGTAGCAGTAGCAGGCCTCTATCACGTTGCATGGTAAGTAATTGCAAATTTACGTGGCAGACTGACATGCAAAGTTGGTATTTATATTGAGTGTGTGTGTGTGTGTGTGTGTGTGTGTGTGTGTGTGTGTCGTTGATATAGGTAGGGGAAAGGGTTTAGTTTAAGGGAGAGAGAGAAGAGAGAGAAAGAGAGTAAGAGACGATACAGACAGGCAGACAGACAGATAGACAGATAGACAGACAGACAGACAGAAAGAGATCGAGAGAGAAATGATGATGATGATGAATGGGAAAAGAATGAAAACAATAAATAAAGATGGAATTTGCGTAAGGGAGGAAGGATGAAAGGGAGATAGAACTAGAGAGAGAGGGAGAGAGTAGGGAGAGAAAGCTTTGAACTGGGCAAGATTGGGATGCAAGTGAGGGGAATTTTTTCCTCATTTTCCTCACAGGATAAATGTGTGAGTGTTAGTGAGTTTGTCACTATGGGTGAGTGAATGTGTGAGTGTTAGTGAGTTTGTCACTATGGGTGAGTGAATGTGTGAGTGTTAGTGAGTTTGTAACTATGGATGAGTGAAGGAGTGAGTGCATGTGTGAGTGTTAGTGTGTTTGTAACTATGGGTGAGTGAATGGGTGAGTGTTAGTCAGTTTGTCACTATGGGTGAGTGAATGGGTGAGTGTTAGTGAGTTTGTCACTATGGGTGAGTTTTTGTGTGAGTGTTAGTGAGTTTGTAACTATGGATGAGTGAAGGAGTGAGTGCATGTGTGAGTGTTAGTGTGTTTGTAACTATGGGTGAGTGAATGGGTGAGTGTATGTGTGAGTGTAGTGTGTTTGTAACTATGGGTGAGTGAATGGGTTAGTTTTTGTGTGAGTATTAATGAGTTTGTCACTATGGGTGAGTGTATGGGTGAGTGTTAGTGAGTTTGTAACAATGGGTAAGTGTATGGGGTGAGTGTATGGGTGAGTGTTAGTGAGTTTGTCACAATGGGTGATTGAATGGGTATGTATAAGTGGAGTGTTAGTGCGTTTGTATCTATGGGTGAGTGTATGGGGTGAGCAAGTAGCAACTTGTAACTATGGCTGCTGTATGGGTAAGTGAGTTTTTTGTGTGAGTATTAGTGAGTTTGTAACTATGGGTGAGTGTATGGGTGAGCTTTTGTGTGAGTATTAGTGAGTTTGTAATTATGGGTGAGTGTATGGGTGAGTGTTAGTGAGTTTATAACTATGGGTGAGTGTATGGGTGAGTGTTAGTGCGTTTGTAACTATGGGTGAGTGTATGTGTGAGTGTATGGGTGAGTGTTAGCAAATTTGTAACTATGGGTGAGTGTATGGGTGAGTTTTTGTGTGAGTATTAGTGAGTTTGTAACTATGGGTGAGTGTATGGGTAGCTTTTTAGTGAGTATTAGTGAGTTTGTAATCAGGGTGAGTGTATAAGAGTTTCTTTTGTGCGGAGTATTAGTGAGTTTGTAACTATGGGTGAGTGTATAAGGTGAGTTTTTTGTGTGAGTATTATGAGTTTGTAACTAAGGGTGACTGTATGGGTGAGTGTTAGTGAGTTTGTAACTAAGGGTGAGTGTATGGTGAGTTTTTGTGTGAGTATTAGTGAGTTTGTAACTAAGGGTGAGTGTATGGGTGAGTGTTAGCGAGTTTGTAACTATAAGTGAGTGCTGGGTGAGTGTTAGCGAGTTTGTAACTATATGGGTGAGTGTATGGGTGGGAGTTTTGTGTGAGTATTAGTGAGTTTGTAATTATGGGTGGGAGTGTATGGGTGAGTGTTAGCGAGTTTGTAACTATGGGTGAGTGCATGGATGAGTTTTTGTGTGAGTGTTAGCGAGTTTGTAACTATGGGTGAGTGTATGGGTGAGTGTTAGCGAGTTTGTAACTATGGGTGAGTGTATGGGTGAGTGTATGTGTGAGTGTTACTGTGTTTGTAGTTATGGGTGAGTTTTTGTGTGAGTATTAGTGAGTTTCTCACTATGGGTGAGTGTATGGGTGAGTGTTAGCGAGTTTGTAACTATAGGTGAGTGTATGGGTGAGTGTTAGCGAGTTTGTCACTATGGGTAAGTTAATGGGTGAGTTATAGTAAGTTTGTCACTATGGGTGAGTGTTAGTGTGTTTGTAACTATGGGTGAGTGTATGGAAGAGTGTATGTGAGTGTTACATGTTTTGTAGCCAGGTGAGTTTTGTGTGAGTATTAGTGAGTTTTCACTATGGTGAGTGTATGGGTGAGTGTTAGCGGAGTTTGTAACTGAGGGGAGGTATGGGTGAGGGTTAGTGGAGTTTGTCACTATGGGTGAGTGTATGGGTGAGTGTTAGCGAGTTTGTCATTATGGGTAAGTGTATGGGTGAGTGTTAGTGAGTTTGTCACTATGGGTAAGTGTATGGGTGAGTGTTAGTGAGTTTGTCACTATGGGTAAGTGTATGGGTGAGTGTTACTGAGTTTGTCACTGTGGGTGAGTGTATGGGTGAGTGTTAGCGAGTTTGTCACTATGGGTGAGTGTATGGGTGAGTGTTAGCGAGTTTGTCATTATGGGTGAGTGTATGTGTGAGTGTTAGCGAGTTTGTCACTATGGGTGAGTGTATGTGTGAGTGTTAGCGAGTTTGTAACTATGGGTGAGTGTATGGGTGAGTGTTA
>NW_024752939.1:0-5082 GCF_018991925.1 Homarus americanus | reverse complement strand
GACACTCCCAGGTACACCAATGATACTACCAGGTACACCTCTGACACTTCCAGGTACACCCCTGACACTTCCAAGTACACCAATGATACTCCCAGGTACACCGCTGACACTCCCAGGTACACCGCTGACACTGCCAGATACACCTCAGACACTACCAGGTACTCCTCAGACACTCCCAGGTAAAGCTCAGACACTCCCAGTAACACCTCAGACACTCCCAGGTGCACCTGTGACACTCCCAAGTGCACCTCTGACACTCCCAGGCACACCTCTGACACTCACAGGTACACCTCAGACACTCCCAGGTACTCCTCTGACACTCCCAGGTACACTTCTCACACACCCAGGTACACCTTTGACACTCCCAGGTACACCTCACATACTCCCAGGTACACCTCTGACACTTCCAGATACACCTCTGACACTCCCAGGTACACCAATGATACTACCAGGTACACCTCTGACACTCCCAGGTACACCTCCGATACTCCCAGGTACACCTCCGATACTCCCGGATACTCCTCAAACACTCCCTGGTTCACCTCTGACACTTCCAGATACACCTCTGACACTCCCAGGTACACCAATGATACTACCAGGTACACCTCTGACACTCCCAGGTACACCTCTGACACTCCCAGGTGCACCCCTGACTCTCTCAGGAACACCTCTGACACTCCCAGGTTCACCTCTGACACTCCCAGGTACACCTCTGATACTTCCAGGTATACCCCTGACACTTCCAGGTACACCCTGACACTCCCAAGATTTTCAGCCAACACTCCCAGGTACACCTCTGACACTCCCTGGTACCTCTGTGCTCCCAATTACACCCCTAATGACACACTCAGGTACCTCTGTGCTTCCAGGTACCTCTGAGCACGTCCAGGTACACCAGCCAGTACTCCAGTGCACGTGACACTCCCAGGTGCATGCCCAGCACTGCCAGGTACACCTCCAGGCACTGCCAGGTGCCTCGGAACACTCTAGGTAAAAGCTCGCGGAACATGCCAGTAACACCTCAGACACTCCCAGGTGCACCTGTGACACTCCCAAGTGCACCTCTGACACTCCCAGGCACACCTCTGACACTACTAGGTACACCTCCGACAATCCCAGGTACACCTCTGACACTCCCAGGTACACTTCTCACACACCCAGATACACCTCTGACACTCCCAGGTACACCTCCGATACTTCCAGGTACACCTCAGACACTCCCTGGTTCACCTCTGACACTTCCAGATACACCTCTGACACTCCCAGGTATACCAATGATACTACCAGGTACACCTCTGACACTCCCAGGTACACCTCCGATACTCCCAGGCACACCTCCGAAACTCCCAGGTACACCTCAGACACTCCCTGGTTCACCTCTGATACTCCCTGGTTCACCTCTGACACTCCCTGGTACACCTCTGACACTCCCAGGTACACCACCTACACTCCCTGGTTTTCCCCTGACACTCCCAGGTACACCTCAGACACTCCCAGGTACACATCTGACACTCCCAGGTACTACTCTGACACTCCCAGGTACACCTCTGGTCACTCGCAGGTACACCACTGACACTCCCAGTTACACCTCCGACCTCCCAGTTACCTCCGCCCTCCCAGGTACACCTCTGACACTCTCGAACACCTCTGAGACTGCCAGGTACCTCTGACACTTCCAGGTACACCCTGACACTTCCAATCACGCTGACACTCCCAGGTACACCTCTGACATCCCAGGTACTTCTCACACACCCAGGTACACCTTTGACACTCCCAGGTACACCTCCGATACTGCCAGGTACACCTCAGACACTCCCTGGTTCACCCCTCTGATACTTCCAGATACACCTCTGACACTCCCAGGTTCACCAATGATACTACCAGGTACACCTCTGACACTCCCAGGTACACCTCTGACACTCCCAGGTATAACCTCCTGACACTCTCAGGAACACCTCTGACACTCCCAGGCACACCTCTGACACTCCCAGGTACCTCAACACTTCAGGTACACCCCTGACACTTCAGGTACACCACTGACACTCCCTGGTACACCTCTGACACTCCCAGGTACACCAATGACCTCCCAGGTGCACCTCTGACACTTCAAGGTACACCTCTGACACTCCAGGTACACCTCTGACACTCCCAGGTACACCTCTGACACTCTAAGGAACACCTCTGACCTCCAGGTGCCTCTGACACTCCAGGTACACCTCTGACACTTCCAGGTACACCCCTGACACTTCCATGTACACCCCTGACACTCCTGGTACACCTCTGACACTCCTGTTACACCAATGACCACTCAGGTACACCTCTGACACTTCAGAGTACACCCCTGACACTTCCAGGTACACCAATGATACTCCCAGGTACACCGCTGACCTCCCAGGTACACCGCTGACACTGCCAGGTACACCTCAGACACTACCAGGAGCACTCTCAGACACTCCCAGGTAAAAACTCAGACACTCCCAGTAACACCTCAGAACCCCACTCCCAGTTGCACCTGTGACACTCCCAGTGCACCTCCTGACACCAGACACCTCTACACTCCACAGGCACACCTCAGAACCTCCAGGTACACTTCTCACACCCAGGTACACCTTGACACCCCCAGGTACACATCACATACTCCCAGGTACACCTCTGACACTTCCAGATACACCTCGACACTCCCAGGTACACCAATGATGCTACCAGGCACCTCTGACAACTCCCAGGTACACCCCTGACCTCCCAGGTGCACCTCTGACCTCCCAGGAACACCTCCTGACCTCCCAGGTGCACCTCTGCTTACTCCCAGGTACACCTCTGACACTCCCAGGTACACCCTGACACTTCCAGGTACACCCCTGCACTCCAGGTACACCAATGACACTCCCAGGTACACCCCTCTGACACTCCCTGGTACACCTCTGACACTCCCAAGTACACCTAATGACACACTCAGGTACACCTCTGACCTTCCAGGTACACCCTGACACGTCCAGGTACACCAATGATACTCCCAGGTACACCGCTGACACTCCCAGGTACACCGCTGACCTGCCAGGTACACCTCAGACACTGCCAGGTGCACCTCCAGACACTCCCTAGGAAAGCTCAGACACTCAGTAACACCTCAGACACTCCCAGGTGCACCTGCAGACCTCCAAGTGCACCTCTGACACTCAGGCACACCTCTGACACTCCCTAGGTACCTCCGACAATCCCAGGTTCATCTGACACTCCCAGGTGCCTTCTCACCCGGATACACCTCCTGACACTCCCAGGTACACCAATGATGCTACCAGGTACCTCTGACACTCCCAGGTACACCTCGATACTCCCAGGTACACCTCAGTACTTCCAGGTACACCTCAGACACTCCCTGGTTCACCTCTGACACTTCCAGATACACCTCTGACCTCCCAGGTATCACCAATGATACTACCAGGTGCCTCTTGCCACTCCAGGTACACCTCCCTACTCCCAGGCCTCCGATCTCCCAGGTACACCTCAGACCTCCTGGTCAGCTCTGACCTCCCAGGTACACCTCCTGACCTGGGTACACCTCTGACACTCCTCAGGACCACCTCTGACACTGCCAGGTACACATCTGACCTCCCAGGTACACCTCTGACACTTCCAGTTACACCCTGACACTTCAGGTACACCTGACACTCCCAGGTACACCTCCTGACACTCCCAGGTGCACCAATGATACTCAGGCACACCTCTGACACTCCCAGGTACACCTCTGACACTCCCTGGTACACCTCTGACACTCTCAGGAACACCTCTAAGACTGCCAGGTACACCTCTGACACTCCCAGGTAAACCTCTGACACTTCCAGGTACACCCCTGACATTTCCAGGTACACCGCTGACAATCCCAGGTACACCTCTGACACTCCCAGGTACACTTCTCACACACCCAGGTACACCTGTTGCTCCCAGGTACACCTCCGTGCTCTAGGTACACCTCAGACACTCCCTGGTTCACCTCTGATACTTCCAGATACACCTCTGACACTCCCAGGTTCACCAATGATACAACCAGCTACACCTCTGACACTCCCAGGTACACCTCTGACACTCCCAGGTATACCTCCTGACACTCTCCAGGAACACCTCCTGACCTCCCAGGTACCTCTGACCTCCCAGGACCTCTGACACTTCCAGGTACACCCTGACACTTGCCAGGTACACCACCTGACACTCCTGGTACACCTCTGACTCCCAGGTACACCAAGACACTCCCAGGTACCTCTGCCACTTCAGGTACACCTCTGACCTCCCAGGCCACACCTCTGGCCTCCCAGGTACACCTCTGACACTCTAAGAACACCTCTGACACTCCCAGGTACACCTCTGACACTCCCAGGTACCTCTGACACTTCCAGGTACACCCCTGACTTCCATGTACCCTGACACTCCCAGGTACACCAATGACACTCCCAGGTACACCTCTGACACTCCCTGGCACACCTCGACACTCCTGTTACACCAAGCACACTCAGGTACACCTCCTGACACTTCCAGGTACACCCTGACACTTCCAGGTACACCAATGTACTCCCAGGTCACACGCTGACACTCCCAGGTACACTGCTGACACTGCCAGGTACACCTCAGACACTGCCAGGTGCACCTCAGACACTCTAGGTAAAGCTCAGACACTCCCAGTAACACCTCCAGTTCTCCAGGTGCACCTGACACTCCCAAGTGCACCTCCCCAACCTCCCAGGCACACCTCTGACACTCCCTGGTCACCTCCGACAATCCCAGGTACACCTCTGACACTCCCAGGTACACCTCTCATACACCCAGATACACCTCCTGACACTCACAGGTACACCAATGATACTACCAGGTACACCTCTGACACTCCCAGGTACACCTCCGTGCTCCCAGGTACCTCCGATACTTCCAGGTACACCTCCAGACACTCCTGGTTCACCTCCTGACACTTGAATCACCTCCTGACACTCCCAGGCATGCCAATGATACTACCAGGTACACCTCTGCACACTCCCAGGTACACCTCCTGCCTCCCCAGGCACACCTCCGATACTCCCAGGTGCACCTCTGACA
>NW_024752938.1:0-11831 GCF_018991925.1 Homarus americanus | reverse complement strand
CAGGATAGAGTCAGGTCAAGCGTCCGGTGCATGTTGGGTTCCGCCATGGTTTCTCAGTGTTTGGTCGGCTTGATTGTGTGTGTTGTTTTCTTGTTTGGAGGAAATGTCTTGGTATTCTTCTTCTTAGCTTGAAGTTGATTTTCTGCTAACTCTTCTCCTCTTGTTGTTCGTCTTCCTCGTGTCTGCTATCATTCTGTAAAGACTCTCTATATGTATGTAGGTATGAGTGAGTAACAGTTGCCGGTTACAGTGATACTTCATATTCGCTGGTGTTGTACTGTATGGCTTCGGTATTTCTTAATATACAAACGGCACCGTTAGGGGATTGAGGTATTTAAAAACCAGCCTGCATTACTTATATATAGAAATAAATAATGTGGCTTGGACAATAATGACGACTACTCTCTCCTACCTTCCCCAAACAAGGGCTTTTTGAAAGTATACATTGGACACAAATGACTTAGTACATCATAAATTGGTGGTTTAAAAAAAGCCCTCATTAGAGAAAGGTGAAGGAGCACACAGTGAACATACAGATTAATGTTTGCACGCGTAGATCATGTAAGGTGAGATGTTGAACACCAGACACGTAGTGTAGTAACTCCCTCACAGATGGCGTTATGAGGGGCCTGATGATGTAGCAGTTACCTCACAGATGGTGTTATGAGGAAATTCACATGATGATGCTGTAGCAAAACATTCACTACGTGTTGTCGTAGCATCTTGGGGACACCACGTGGTCGACATGACTCACTCATTCAAGTGGTGAGGTGTGGTCCCAGGCCTCTCTATCGTGGAGTCTCAGGGGAAGTATAACTGGGTACCTGGGACCTCACTGTGTGAAGGTGGTTAGCTAGCTTGGGTAAGACTCAACTGCCGAGTTGTTTTTCACTGAGTTAAGCACTGTTCACCACTATTCATCACTGGTTCCATTCCTTGGCCAAATGAGAGAGTACCTTATGGCAAGAACTTGTTGATAGTCCGCTGGGGAGGAGGGTTCAGGGGAGTGAGTTGGTATGGGCCAACATATAAATAATAATAATAATAATAATAATTAACGGTTTATTGAAAGAGCTTGGCAGCCAGAAGACTGAAAATATACAGTTACATATTTGGGGAATGGGTTACGAATTACAAATAATATACAAGTAACATGAGTGACACAAATAAGACATATAATAACTAGCTGGGGAAAAGCTCAAACTACAGTTCATTTCAACATAGTGACAGTGCAAGGAGTAGTGTTTACTGGGAGTGAGTACACTGATTTATTACAAGTTATCGATAATTTTTACAATGGTTGGGACTGGGCTGTTCTGATAGCGATCAGTTCGTGCACGTATGGGCTGGATGCGGTTGTGGTGTCGAAGAGCAATTCTCGGACTAGGGATCTCAGATGGTAGTAGGAGCCGGTGTAGAAGCTTCTTACCAAATTGGCAGATGAGGTCGTGGTGATGGTCAGTGAGAGTCTAAAGGGTCGGTCAGTGTGTTGAGCGCTTCTTGATATGTGGAGTAGGAAGGGGAGAGAATAATCTTGCATGGCCTCTTTTGCACTTTTTCTAGGTGTTTACGTTGTGTGGCATTTAGGGAGGAAGACCAGGTGAGCTTGGGAAGTATGAATGTTGTGTAAACACTGAGGAGCTCGTGTGCAGGAACACCGAGGGACGTGAGTCGGCGTAGGAGGTGGAGACGGAAACTGGAGGATTTGATAACTTCACTGACGTGTGGTTTCTAATTTAGTTTGTTGTCTATATGTATGTGTGTGTGTGTGTGTATATACTACTGTACTTTTTAGATCCTCCTACGCAACCTAACCTATTATAGTTAAGTATAGTAGGCTATACACTATTTTGTTAGTATGTGTTATAAAATGAAATTGCATGTTATTATTATTAATATTATTATTATTAGTAGTAGTAGTAGTAGTAGTAGTATTATTATTATTATTATTGTTATTATTATTACCTGCTAATATAATACTAAGTTGCCCGCCAGATTTCCTCAGAGATGGGAGGAGCACATTGGTGGCGGTGTTGTTTATACTCCGCCCGATTACTGATTCCTATTCACCGAGCCAGAGCTGGCGGGCGGCGTGTTATGTGCCACGTTTTGTTTCCCATTGGGCGTACCGCTCAGCTGGGGAGTAGGAGATTTCATAAAAAACAAGTTTGAGTGGAGAGCACACCTTTTCCTTCACATACAGTTATCTTAGACCATCTACTAGTATAATAGTTTGCACAAAAATACTCTACACTCTTTCTAGGTTATTGTTATGTTTTTTTTTATTTTTTTTGACTTCTCATCAGATTGTGCATTCAACTAATATACACTATTAGTGTGTTTATTATTATGTTTTATAGTATTATTTCGTAGAATATTGGGTAACACAATTAGAGTCACTAGTATAGTATATTATTGGGGTTTATAGCAGTTTGTGGTCTAATAGTATCATGCTTTATGAGTGGTGTTCTATGTAGTGATGATTAGGCAATAAAATATGCTTTGGGTGTTTATAGCAGTTTTTGTGGTCTACTAGTATCATGCTTTATGGGTGGTGTTCTATGTAGTGATGATTAGGCCATAAAATATGCTTTTGGTTTATTGCTAACAAAATATACTTTGCTCTACCGCTGTAGTGCAAAACAGGGTGAAACTTACATACACCGTTAATAAAGTATTGATGGAAGAAGAAGAAGAAGAAGAAGAAGAAGAAGAAGAAGAAGAAGAAGAAGAAGAAGAAGAAGAAGAAGAAGAAGAAGAAGAAGAAGAAGAAGAAGAAGAAGTAAGAGGAAGAATTGTAGAGGGAATGAACAGTGAGACAATGTAAAGCCTCCGGGATGGCGGCAGCGTTTCTGTTATTAATATATAATAAGACAATAGGAAAATATGTTGTTGTCTCTACCTGTATTATTACCTTTGCGATAGCATGGTTCAATTTTGGGAGGACATAGGAAGGAGCAGGAGGTTAGGAAGGGATTTGTAGTGGGAGAGATAGTGTCTGTGATCCTCGGGTCACCACTCCTCGGATTGTGTCAGTTCAAGTTTAGAAGCTCCAACAACTTTCCCTGAATATGAATTGGCAACCTTTCGATTTACAACAGGTACCTACTTACTGCTACAGTAGGTAGGTGAACAGGGACCAAGGGGGCTAGGAAGAGTGTCCAAACAACTTGCTCCTGCCTGCCTGTGTGATGTAGTCGTGGCCAGAATTAGGTTAGGATACAGACACATCTGGCTAGTTAGTAACGCTGTACCCATACCGGAACACTCAGCATGTAAACTTGGTGATACACCTTTAAAGCACTACTATATTATTGAATGGGACACTGTCAAAGACTTCAGGCCACCTCACTTATTGTATCTTGAACTATGTCATTACTTCATTGAGGACATTACATTCTTGCTCTTTATCCCAAATTGGCTAGCCCACACTGGTAAATGTGTACTGTACTGTCAATGAATCTGATGTATTTCTTTGTGTATGAACCTGACTGAAAATAAGGTCGCCTCCTCTTGCTGCTGCTGCTGCTGCTTCTTGCGCCCTTCTAAGTCCCGTTTAAGTCCCCCACCCCAGGCCCCCACAACCGCCCTTCACATCTACACCATTCAAAACAATTTCACTCAATTTTTGCACAGAGTGTTATCCTGCAAAACGTTGATGTCGTATATTTCTCTCTTTAAGTGATATCCTGTGGCTCCGAAAGGAGCCTGTTTGGTTAGGTTGTCTTGTGTGAACGAACCTTGGGTTCTTATTTCTTCTCTGTCTTCTTGGGGAGGAGCACAGCTTGGATGTTAGGAAGGACACCCCCTTGGGCAATGGTGACTCCAGACAGGAGCTTGTTCAGCTCCTCGTCATTGCGAATGGCAAGCTGAAGATGACGCGGGATAATGCGGGTCTTCTTGTTGTCGCGGGCGGCGTTACCGGCCAGCTCGAGCACTTCTGCTGCCAGGTACTCCATGACGGCTGCAAGGTACACAGGGGCACCTGCACCAACACGCTCAGCATAGTTGCCTTTACGCAAGAGACGGTGGATCCTACCCACGGGGAACTGGAGTCCGGACCTGCTAGAACGGGACTTTGACTTGCCCTTCACTTTGCCTCCCTTGCCGCGTCCTGACATGTTGCTGCTGCTGCTTTTCGTGATAGGAGTTAAATTTCCGCCCGCCACCTTGGTCTTTTATACCAAGCTCAGGATCAGGCCAGGTGGCCGTCTCGCGGACCCAACCAATGTAAGAGAGCCTTAGCTGCAGCCAGTCTGATCCTGAGCGGCCCGCTCGGTATATAAGGAAAAGTTAGTCGGGCCAGTTTTCAATTCTCTCGCTCCGCGCCACGAGTAACTGTGCCGCCATGCCTCCCAAAACTTCCGGAAAGGCTGCCAAGAAGGCTGGAAAGGCCCAGAAGGCCATTGCCAAGGGTGACAAGAAGAAGAAGCGCAGGAGGAAGGAAAGCTACAGCATCTACATCTACAAGGTACTGAAGCAAGTGCACCCCGACACAGGAGTCTCCTCCAAAGCTATGTCCATCATGAACTCTTTCGTGAACGACATCTTCGAGCGCATCGCTGCCGAGGCTTCCCGCCTGGCGCACTACAACAAACGCTCCACCATTACAAGTCGGGAAATCCAGACAGCTGTCCGACTCCTGCTGCCCGGTGAACTGGCCAAGCATGCCGTGTCTGAGGGCACCAAGGCTGTCACCAAGTACACCTCTTCCAAGTAAGAGGTTACTTGTGCACAACAAACACGCCATCCCACTACTACAACTTAATCGGCTCCATCGGAGCCACAGTTACATGTTAAAGAGACAGTTACCGACAGTGATATATTGAGAGGGAAATAAAAAAAATAAAATTATAATAATCTGCATTCTCTATTGGCGTAGAAACAGGACTAAATCGAAACATAAATAAATAAATAAATTCTGCGTGGAGTACTTTTACACCCACTGCAAAGTGACATACATGGAGTGTGTTTGGGCTTCATTTCTTGTTTGCAGCATGCCTATTTCATGTAAAAAAAATTTTTATTTTATTTTATTGTATGTTCTTTTATTTTATTTATTTCTTTACTTACTTATTCTTTATATATTTATTTGTTACTAGCTCTTGTTTGTTGCACCCACCCACCTCCCGAATTGATGACCTACTATACAATCGTACCTCCACGAATGTTACCAACTTACCGTTAGGCGATTTGGGTAACCGAAATTAACGCTCTCCTACCACCAACCATTTCGATTGTCAAGAAAATTATCTTCAGAACAGTTCTTTGGCCCTGAGAAGGGCCGAGTTATAGATGTCTGGTAGGTTTTGTTGTGCTTTTTGTTTGTCCCCAAGGAAGAGGACTTAAGCACGCTCTCCGCGGATGCGCCGGGCCAGCTGGATGTCCTTGGGCATGATGGTAACGCGCTTGGCGTGAATGGCACACAGGTTGGTGTCCTCGAAAAGACCCACCAGGTAAGCCTCAGAGGCTTCCTGCAGAGCCATGACGGCAGACGACTGGAAGCGCAGGTCAGTCTTGAAATCCTGGGCGATCTCACGCACCAGGCGCTGGAAGGGCAGCTTCCTGATGAGTAGCTCTGTGCTCTTCTGGTAACGACGGGTCTCACGAAGGGCGACGGTTCCGGGCCTGTAACGATGGGGCTTCTTGACACCACCGGTGGCTGGGGCGGACTTGCGAGCTGCCTTGGTGGCAAGCTGCTTCCGTGGAGCCTTGCCTCCAGTGGACTTGCGGGCAGTCTGTTTAGTACGGGCCATCTCGACGACGAAATAGTCAATACGGGCGGCCCGGCAGGCGGGCGGGCTTATATACAGACATTCTCCACCTCAGTGGCCACCTCATTGGCCACGAGTGCCGCATGCGTCATCCGCAAGCTACGCCCCACCTCCAAGAGGGAGGGACGGCCTTGGATGAACGATACTACCGCTGCGTCCACAGCACGCCACCCACTCCCACCAAACCGTGGGCGAAGCCACACCAGGACCACCTGTAGTAGCAACCACAACAACATGACTGGACGAGGCAAAGGAGGCAAGGGACTTGGAAAGGGTGGTGCCAAGCGTCATCGTAAGGTGCTTCGTGACAACATCCAGGGTATCACCAAGCCCGCCATTCGTCGTCTAGCTCGGCGTGGAGGTGTTAAACGTATATCCGGCCTCATCTACGAGGAGACCCGCGGCGTCCTCAAGGTGTTTCTGGAGAACGTCATCCGAGACGCCGTCACCTACACCGAGCACGCAAAAAGGAAGACCGTCACCGCCATGGATGTGGTGTATGCCCTGAAACGGCAGGGCCGCACCCTTTATGGTTTTGGTGGTTAATCAACCTGATGGACGGGCGCACACCACCACCACCACCACGACAAACAAATATACGGACCTAATTTTAGGTCCACATTTAAATCGCTAAAGAGTTGGTTAGACACTGAGTAAATCGTTGAAAATATATCCAATCACATGATCCTCTCTAATTCTGGACTTGTGGTATGAGTATAGGTTGTGTGTGAACGTGTTGGAACCACTTCCTAATAATTGTCAGTCAGTCAGTCAGTCAACATTCACCTAACCTCCAGGTACCTCACCTAACTTCCTGTAGCGTCACCGAACCTCACAAAATGTAACCCAATGTAGTTTATAATCTATCCTAACATGACATAACATAACCACGCACTATATTACTTCGGTAAGAGTAATGAGTTTTAATACAAAAAGTTGCAGTTATCATTCATTCATACATACAGACATACATACATACATACATACATACATAACATGCTAGTGGCAGGGGGGGATTGAAGTGAATTTTAGGAGGATAGAATAGGTGCAGTGGCTAAACAGCGCTTGCGTGAGGGACTTTAAGCAGCAACTCGCCTGGATGCGGCAGGATAGAGTCAGGTCAAGCGTCCGGTGCATGTTGGGTTCCGCCATGGTTTCTCAGTGTTTGGTCGGCTTGATTGTGTGTGTTGTTTTCTTGTTTGGAGGAAATGTCTTGGTATTCTTCTTCTTAGTTTGAAGTTGATTTTCTTCTAACTCTTCTCCTCTTGTTGTTCGTCTTCCTCGTGTCTGCTATCATTCTGTAAAGACTCTCTATATGTATGTAGGTATGAGTGAGTAACAGTTGCCGGTTACAGTGATACTTCATATTCGCTGGTGTTGTACTGTATGGCTTCGGTATTTCTTAATATACAAACAGCACCGTTAGTGGATTGAGGTATTTAAAAACCAGCCTGCATTACTTATATATAGAAATAAATAATGTGGCTTGGACAATAATGACGACTACTCTCTCCTACCTTCCCCAAACAAGGGCTTTTCGAAAGTATACATTGGACACAAATGACTTAGTACATCATAAATTGGTGGTTTAACAAAAGCCCTCATTAGAGAAAGGTGAAGGAGCACACAGTGAACATACAGATTAATGTTTGCACGCGTAGATCATGTAAGGTGAGATGTTGAACACCAGACACGTAGTGTAGTAACTCCCTCACAGATGGCGTTATGAGGGGCCTGATGATGTAGCAGTTACCTCACAGATGGTGTTATGAGTAAATTCACATGATGATGCTGTAGCAAAACATTCACTACGTGTTGTCGTAGCATCTTGGGGACACCACGTGGTCGACATGACTCACTCATTCAAGTGGGTGAGGTGTGGTCCCAGGCCTCTCTATCGTGGAGTCTCAGGGGAAGTATAACTGGGTACCTGGGACCTCACTGTGTGAAGGTGGTTAGCTAGCTTGGGTAAGACTCAACTGCCGAGTTGTTTTTCACTGAGTTAAGCACTGTTCACCACTATTCATCACTGGTTCCATTCCTTGGCCAAATGAGATAGTACCTTATGGCAAGAACTTGTTGATAGTCCGCTGGGGAGGAGGGTTCAGGGGAGTGAGTTGGTATGGGCCAACATATAAATAATAATAATAATAATAATAATAATAATAATAATTAACGGTTTATTGAAAGAGCTTGGCAGCCAGAAGACTGAAAATATACAGTTACATATTTGGGGAATGGGTTACGAATTACAAATAATATATAAGTAACATGAGTGACACAAATAAGACATATAATAACTAGCTGGGGAAAAGCTCAAACTACAGTTCATTTCAACATAGTGACAGTGCAAGGAGTAGTGTTTACTGGGAGTGAGTACACTGATTTATTACAAGTTATCGATAATTTTTACAATGGTTGGGACTGGGCTGTTCTTATAGCGATCAGTTCGTGCACGTATGGGCTGGGCTGGATGCGGTTGTGGTGTCGAAGAGCAATTCTCGGACTAGGGATCTCAGGTGGTAGTAGGAGCCGGTGTCGGGGATGGTGTAGAAGCTTCTTACCAAATTTGCAGATGGGGTCGTGGTGATGGTCAGTGAGAGTCTAAAGGGTCAGTGTGTTGAGCGCTTCTTGATATGTGGAGTAGGAAGGGTAGAGAATAATCTTGCATGGCCTCTTTTGCACTTTTTCGAGGTGTTTACGTTGTGTGGCATTTAGGGAGGAAGACCAGGTGGAGGAGGCATAGGTGAGCTTGGGAAGTATGAATGTTGTGTAAACACTGAGGAGCTCATGTGCAGGACCACCGAGGGACTTGAGTCGGCGTAGGAGGTGGAGACGGAAACTGGAGGATTTGATAACTTCACTGACGTGTGGTTTCTAATTTAGTTTGTTGTCTATATGTATGTGTGTGTGTGTGTGTGTGTGTGTGTGTGTGTGTGTGTGTGTATACTACTGTACTTTTTAGATCCTCCTACGCAACCTAACCTATTATAGTTAAGTATAGTAGGCTATACACTATTTTGTTAGTATGTGTTATAAAATGAAATTGCATGTTATTATTATTAATATTATTATTATTATTATTAGTAGTAGTAGTAGTAGTAGTATTATTATTATTATTATTGTTATTATTATTACATGCTAATATAATACTAAGTTGCCCGCCAGATTTCCTCAGAGATGGGAGGAGCACATTGGCGGCGGTGTTGTTTATACTCCGCCCGATTACTGATTCCTATTCACCGAGCCAGAGCTGGCGGGCGGGGTGTTATGTGCCACGTTTTGTTTCCCATTGGGCGTACCGCTCAGCTGGGGAGTAGGAGATTTCATAAAAAGAAAGTTTGAGTGGAGAGCACACCTTTTCCTTCACATACAGTTATCTTAGACCATCTACTAGTATAATAGTTTGCACAAAAATACTCTACACTCTTTCTAGGTTGTTGCTATTTTTTTTTTTTTTTTTTTTGACTTCTCATCAGATTGTGCATTCAACTAATATACACTATTAGTGTGTTTATTATTATGTTTTATAGTATTATTTCGTATAATATTGGGTAACACAATTAGAGTCACTAGTATAGTATATTATTGGGGTTTATAGCAGTTTGTGGTCTAATAGTATCATGCTTTATGAGTGGTGTTCTATGTAGTGATGATTAGGCAATAAAATATGCTTTTGGGGTTTATAGCAGTTTTTGTGGTCTACTAGTATCATGCTTTATGGGTGGTGTTCTATGTAGTGATGATTAGGCCATAAAATATGCTTTTGGTTTATTGCTAACAAAATATACTTTGCTCTACCGCTGTAGTGCAAAACATGGTGAAACTTACATACACCGTTAATAAAGTATTGATGGAAGAAGAAGAAGAAGAAGAAGAAGAAGAAGAAGAAGAAGAAGAAGAAGAAGAAGAAGAAGAAGAAGAAGAAGAAGAAGAAGAAGAAGAAGAAGAAGAAGAAGAAGAAGAAGAAGAAGAAGAAGAAGAAGAAAGAGGAAGAATTGTGGAGGGAATGAACAGTGAGATAATGTAAAGCCTCCGGGATGGCGGCAGCGTTTCTGTTATTAATATATAATAAGACAATAGGAAAATATGTTGTTGTCTCTACCTGTATTATTACCTTTGCGATAGCATGGTTCAATTTTGAGAGGACATAGGAAGGAGCAGGAGGTTAGGAAGGGATTTGTAGTGGGAGAGATAGTGTCTGTGATCCTCGGGTCACCACTCCTCGGATTGTGTCAGTTCAAGTTTAGAAGCTCCAACAACTTTCCCTGAATACGAATTGGCAACCTTTCGATTTACAACAGGTACCTACTTACTGCTACAGTAGGTAGGTGAACAGGGACCAAGGGGGCTAGGAAGAGTGTCCAAACAACTTGCTCCTGCCTGCCGGTGTGATGTAGTCGTGGCCAGAATTAGGTTAGGATACAGACACATCTGGCTAGTTAGTAACGCTGTACCCATACCGGAACACTCAGCATGTAAACTTGGTGATACACCTTTAAAGCACTACTATATTATTGAATGTGACACTGTCAAAGACTTCAGGCCACCTGACTTATTGTATCTTGAACTATGTCATTACTTCATTGAGGACATTACATTCTTGCTCTTTATCCCAAATTGGCTAGCCCACACTGGTAAATGTGTACTGTACTGTCAATGAATCTGATGTATTTCTTTGTGTATGAACCTGACTGAAAATAAGGTCGCCTCCCTGGCTGCTGCTGCTGCTTCTTGCGCCCTTCTAAGTCCCGTTTAAGTCCCCCACCCCAGGCCCCCGCAGTAACCCTTCACATCTACAACATTCAAAAACAATTTCACTCAATTTCCACAATACTATGCTAATTACACGTAAAATAGAGTGTTATCCTGCAAAACGTTGATGTCGTATATTTCTCTCTTTAAGTGATATCCTGTGGCTCCGAAAGGAGCCTGTTTGGTTAGGTTGTCTTGTGTGAACGAACCTTGGGTTCTTATTTCTTCTCTGTCTTCTTGGGGAGGAGCACAGCTTGGATGTTAGGAAGGACACACCCTTGGGCAATGGTGACTCCAGACAGGAGCTTGTTCAGCTCCTCGTCATTGCGAATGGCAAGCTGAAGATGACGCGGGATAATGCGGGTCTTCTTGTTGTCGCGGGCGGCGTTACCGGCCAGCTCGAGCACTTCTGCTGCCAGGTACTCCATGACGGCTGCAAGGTACACAGGGGCACCTGCACCAACACGCTCAGCATAGTTGCCTTTACGCAAGAGACGGTGGATCCTACCCACGGGGAACTGGAGTCCGGCCCTGCTAGAACGGGACTTTGACTTGCCCTTCACTTTGCCTCCCTTGCCGCGTCCTGACATGTTGCTGCTGCTGCTTTTCGTGATAGGAGTTAAATTTCCGCCCGCCACCTTGGTCTTTTATACCAAGCTCAGGATCAGGCCAGGTGGCCGTCTCGCGGACCCAACCAATGTAAGAGAGCCGTAGCTGCAGCCAGTCTGATCCTGAGCGGCCTGCTCGGTATATAAGGAAAAGTTAGTCGGGCCAGTTTTCAATTCTCTCGCTCCGCGCCACGAGTAACTGTGCCGCCATGCCTCCCAAAACTTCCGGAAAGGCTGCCAAGAAGGCTGGAAAGGCCCAGAAGGCCATTGCCAAGGGTGACAAGAAGAAGAAGCGCAGGAGGAAGGAAAGCTACAGCATCTACATCTACAAGGTACTGAAGCAAGTGCACCCCGACACAGGAGTCTCCTCCAAAGCTATGTCCATCATGAACTCTTTCGTGAACGACATCTTCGAGCGCATCGCTGCCGAGGCTTCCCGCCTGGCGCACTACAACAAACGCTCCACCATTACAAGTCGGGAAATCCAGACAGCTGTCCGACTCTTGTTGCCCGGTGAACTGGCCAAGCATGCCGTGTCTGAGGGCACCAAGGCTGTCACCAAGTACACCTCTTCCAAGTAAGAGGTTACTTGTGCACAACAAACACGCCATCCCACTACTACAACTTAATCGGCTCCATCGGAGCCACAGTTACATGTTAAAGAGACAGTTACCGACAGTGATATATTGAGAGG
>NW_024752937.1:0-12530 GCF_018991925.1 Homarus americanus | reverse complement strand
GTGTGGCGTGGTCGGCGGCCGAAGCAAATAATTGAGTAACCTCCAGTGAGCCCCTTGGGTTCTTGTAGATGTTGTGAACAGTTAATTCCCGTTCTTGGAGGGTTACTTTGACGGCCTGTGTCTCGATGTTTTCCCCACATGGAAATTGCTGCGTGACATCGGCGGAGGGTATGTTTGACTTGACCAAGATCATACATCCTCTTGTTGACGCCTGCGTGAAATGCCTCCTGTATGTCTTGTAACCGCTGAATTTGAAACAGTGGTGTTCTTGTAGAAGTGTTTCTTGTAGGAGTATGATGTCAAGCTTGTCCTTGGCTGCTGCTTCTTGTAGGAGGTGTTTCTTGTTTTTGATGCCCTGAGCATTCCATGTTAGGATGTTCAGGGTGCTGACGTTTTCCACCACTGTTTCATCGGGGACTTTTGGTGGTCCTCGATGGAGATGTCCAAGTTCGATTCCAACTGAATCAGGTCCATGTCTTCGTGTTCTGTGGTTTTTGCCTTCTGGGCCGTGGTTCGGTTCAGGGGAGTTGAAACGTCCAGTTTCTTTCTGGGAGCTGTCGGTATCTTGGGAGCTGTCGGTATCTTGGGAGCTGTCGGTATCTTGGGAGCTGTCGGTATCTTGGGAGCTGTCGGTATCTTGGGTTCTCTGGTGGCCTTCTTCGGTGTAGAGTGTACCTCGGCTGTTACTCGTGTGCGGACCGGCGTGGCTTCCTCCACTGAGGTGGCTGGAGCTGTGGCGACTTGCCCGAGGACGCTCCCCATGAGTATTTGGAGCTGTGTGGGTTGGATCTTGTGGCCCAGTAGTCCGGCTAGGCCCTCCGCGAAGGTTGTCAGTACCTTGGCTAGGTCTGATACGTGTATCATTCCTTCTGGTGCCTTGGTGTGTGCTTCTTTTGTCTTGCTCGTGGTTGTCGTTGTCTGCTGCTTGGGTGGCTGAGGTGTGGCTGTAGTGAGGCCAGGAAACTGGGCTGCACTTTGGGTGTTGACTGGTTGAGGAGGTTGTCTTTGTTGTTTTGGCCTTTGGGTTCCCCACACGAAGGTACTTGGTGGGGCTGGTGTGTAGGCGGTGGGGGCCGGTCTTGCTGCTGGTCGGTTTGCCTGGACCCTCTTTGTTCTCTCGGAGCATCCAGGATTCCAGGTGTGGTGTTTGCCCCCGCAGTTGGCACACTTGGGGGCAATTTTTTCCCCATTTTTCAACTTGGTGAGGCAGGAGTGTGTGCCGTGCTTCTGTGCGCAGACTGCGCAGATTTCCTTGTACGTGCACCTTGTCTGATGGTGCCCGTATTTCTGGCATCTGAAGCACCGCAGGGGCTCTGGGACGAAGGGCCTCACTTCGTAGATCCCCAGGTTTTGAGGTCTATGGTGCTGGGGGGTGAGCCGTAGTGCGTTATGAGCACTTGTTTCGTGGTGGCCGTCTTGTCGGACAGGGGAGAGCATCTCTCGGCTTTTAGGATCTTCGGGTGGTTCTCCAGGGGTTCGAGAGGTAGTTCCTTTGGGTACCGGAGGACTACCGACTTCATCAGTTTCTGGGCGGGATCTAGCTTGGTTGAAGTAATGGTGGTGGTGTTTTGTAGGTAAGTGTCGAGGGTGGTGGCGGAGTTCTTGTCTTTGGGGTGAACGATCATCTCCCCCTTTAGGTTGGGCCGCACTGAGAACTTGGCCAGAGGATTTAGCTTTTCCATCTCTGTGACGGCGGCATATGTTGTTTTTGCGTCCGTTTTCGTGATCCGGAATTTTGGCAGTGGCGTTGGAGGTGAGCTGGTGGTGGTGATGGGTGCCTTTGGGGCTGCTTGACGGCATTCGTTTCCCGAAAAAGCACGTCGGCGTTTCTTGTTTTCTACCTTCGTCCAGTTGTCCTCAGTAGCGGTAGCAGTGGTGGTGGTGGTGGAGGTGGTGGTGGTGGTGGAGTTGTTGGAGGTGGTGGCAGTGTTCCTAGTTTTCAGGGCTTCATTGAAGGCGCGTAACTGGTCTGCTTTCTCTGTGCGAAGCCTGTCGTGGTTCGGGTCGTCAGGTTGGCGGTTCAGGCGGGGATCGCGGTTAGGAGGGCGTACGCGCTCCATAACCGGGTTTATTTATTTTTTTTTTTTTTAGATCCTACCTATTCCGGTTGAGTAAATAGCAAAGGAATTACAGCACTCCCCACTAGCTGGTGGTCGTAGAGTGGTTCCTGAGCTTCTCTCACGGAGCCCCGATTGGGGAAGCCTACTTCCTAGTGTATGTGACTGCTCACTTATAGACGTGAGCTAAGTGTGCCTATTTGGGAAGGATAAGGATTGCTACCCTCTTTCCAGGTGGACCCGCACGATCACGGTTTTCCTGGAAAGACTCGGCTGGGGAGGGTTTTGCTCCGACCCCCTTTCGTGTTCACAATCTCCTGGGAGGGAGGTGAACAGTTACAGGGGGGACCGCAGGACGAATACACTTTTGAGGGTGCAGGTCCCTAGGCCAGAGCGAAAAAGGAAAAATAGTAGTAGAAGGAAAAGGGCTCAAACCACGCCGGGAATATCGCGCTATAACTGCTCTCCAGCTGGAGTGTGGGTCACTCACACCACCAGTGGGGAAGGCAAGCTAATGCTCGATAAACCAAGAACGCTCGTGAGTTGTTGTGGGCGATGACAGTCGTGGGTGGTCCGGTCCGGGAAGATGGCCAACAATGGCACGAGGGAGAGGGCGGTCTTCAAGGTTCCGGGTCCAGCAGGAGGTCTTGTTGAGAGGTCTTCTTGGTTCAGGAGCGATGTGATAAGTCGGGGGGCGGCCCGGCAGGCGGGCGGGCTTATATACAGACATTCTCCACCTCAGTGGCCACCTCATTGGCCACGAGTGCCGCATGCGTCATCCGCAAGCTACGCCCCACCTCCAAGAGGGAGGGACGGCCTTGGATGAACGATACTACCGCTGCGTCCACAGCACGCCACCTACTCCCACCAAACCGTGGGCGAAGCCACACCAGGACCACCTGTAGTAGCAACCACAACAACATGACTGGACGAGGCAAAGGAGGCAAGGGACTTGGAAAGGGTGGCGCCAAGCGTCATCGTAAGGTGCTTCGTGACAACATCCAGGGTATCACCAAGCCCGCCATTCGTCGTCTAGCTCGGCGTGGAGGTGTTAAACGTATATCCGGCCTCATCTACGAGGAGACCCGCGGCGTCCTCAAGGTGTTTCTGGAGAACGTCATCCGTGACGCCGTCACCTACACCGAGCACGCAAAAAGGAAGACCGTCACCGCCATGGATGTGGTGTATGCCCTGAAACGGCAGGGCCGCACCCTTTATGGTTTTGGTGGTTAATCAACCTGATGGACGGGCGCACACCACCACCACCACCACGACAAACAAATATACGGACCTAATTTTAGGTCCACATTTAAATCGCTAAAGAGTTGGTTAGACACTGAGTAAATCGTTGAAAATATATCCAATAACATGATCCTCTCTAATTCTGGACTTGTGGTATGAGTATAGGTTGTGCGTGAACGTGTTGGAACCACTTCCTAATAATTGGTCAGTCAGTCAGTCAACATTCACCTAACCTCCAGGTACCTCACCTAACTTCCTGTAGCGTCACCGAACCTCACGAAATGTAACCCAATGTAGTTTATAATCTATCCTAACATGACATAACATAACCACGCACTATATTACTTCGGTAAGAGTAATGAGTTTTAATACGCAAAGTTGCAGTTATCATTCATCATACATACATACATACATACATACATACATACATACATACATAACATGCTAGTGGCAGGGGGGATTGAAGTGAATTTTAGGAGGATAGAATAGGTGCAGTGGCTAAACAGCGCTTGCGTGAGGGACTTTAAGCAGCAACTCGCCTGGATGCGGCAGGATAGAGTCAGGTCAAGCGTCCGGTGCATGTTGGGTTCCGCCATGGTTTCTCAGTGTTTGGTCGGCTTGATTGTGTGTGTTGTTTTCTTGTTTGGAGGAAATGTCTTGGTATTCTTCTTCTTAGCTTGAAGTTGATTTTCTTCTAACTCTTCTCCTCTTGTTGTTCGTCTTCCTCGTGTCTGCTATCATTCTGTAAAGACTCTCTATATGTATGTAGGTATGAGTGAGTAA
This sequence comes from Homarus americanus, assembly GCF_018991925.1. Taxonomy (NCBI): domain Eukaryota; kingdom Metazoa; phylum Arthropoda; class Malacostraca; order Decapoda; family Nephropidae; genus Homarus; species Homarus americanus. The sequence goes on along the minus strand of NW_024752937.1, from coordinate 8,448 downwards.
CAGTTGCCGGTTACAGTGATACTTCATATTCGCTGGTGTTGTACTGTATGGCTTCGGTATTTCTTAATATACAAACGGCACCGTTAGGGGATTGAGGTATTTAAAAACCAGCCTGCATTACTTATATATAGAAATAAATAATGTGGCTTGGACAATAATGACGACTACTCTCTCCTACCTTCCCCAAACAAGGGCTTTTCGAAAGTATACATTGGACACAAATGACTTAGTACATCATAAATTGGTGGTTTAACAAAAGCCCTCATTAGAGAAAGGTGAAGGAGCACACAGTGAACATACAGATTAATGTTTGCACGCGTAGATCATGTAAGGTGAGATGTTGAACACCAGACACGTAGTGTAGTAACTCCCTCACAGATGGCGTTATGAGGGGCCTGATGATGTAGCAGTTACCTCACAGATGGTGTTATGAGGAAATTCACATGATGATGCTGTAGCAAAACATTCACTACGTGTTGTCGTAGCATCTTGGGGACACCACGTGGTCGACATGACTCACTCATTCAAGTGGGTGAGGTGTGGTCCCAGGCCTCTCTATCGTGGAGTCTCAGGGGAAGTATAACTGGGTACCTGGGACCTCACTGTGTGAAGGTGGTTAGCTAGCTTGGGTAAGACTCAACTGCCGAGTTGTTTTTCACTGAGTTAAGCACTGTTCACCACTATTCATCACTGGTTCCATTCCTTGGCCAAATGAGATAGTACCTTATGGCAAGAACTTGTTGATAGTCCGCTGGGGAGGAGGGTTCAGGGGAGTGAGTTGGTATGGGCCAACATATAAATAATAATAATAATAATAATAATAATTAACGGTTTATTGAAAGAGCTTGGCAGCCAGAAGACTGAAAATATACAGTTACATATTTGGGGAATGGGTTACGAATTACAAATAATATACAAGTAACATGAGTGACACAAATAAGACATATAATAACTAGCTGGGGAAAAGCTCAAACTACAGTTCATTTCAACATAGTGACAGTGCAAGGAGTAGTGTTTACTGGGAGTGAGTACACTGATTTATTACAAGTTATCGATAATTTTTACAATGGTTGGGACTGGGCTGTTCTTATAGCGATCAGTTCGTGCACGTATGGGCTGGGCTGGATGCGGTTGTGGTGTCGAAGAGCAATTCTCGGACTAGGGATCTCAGGTGGTAGTAGGAGCCGGTGTCGGGGATGGTGTAGAAGCTTCTTACCAAATTTGCAGATGAGGTCGTGGTGATGGTCAGTGAGAGTCTAAAGGGTCAGTGTGTTGAGCGCTTCTTGATATGTGGAGTAGGAAGGGTAGAGAATAATCTTGCATGGCCTCTTTTGCACTTTTTCGAGGTGTTTACGTTGTGTGGCATTTAGGGAGGAAGACCAGGTGGAGGAGGCATAGGTGAGCTTGGGAAGTATGAATGTTGTGTAAACACTGAGGAGCTCGTGTGCAGGACCACCGAGGGACTTGAGTCGGCGTAGGAGGTGGAGACGGAAACTGGAGGATTTGATAACTTCACTGACGTGTGGTTTCTAATTTAGTTTGTTGTCTATATGTATGTGTGTGTGTGTGTGTGTGTGTGTGTGTGTGTGTGTGTGTGTGTATACTACTGTACTTTTTAGATCCTCCTACGCAACCTAACCTATTATAGTTAAGTATAGTAGGCTATACACTATTTTGTTAGTATGTGTTATAAAATGAAATTGCATGTTATTATTATTAATATTATTATTATTAATATTATTATTATTATTATTATTAGTAGTAGTAGTAGTAGTAGTATTATTATTATTATTATTATTATTGTTATTATTATTACATGCTAATATAATACTAAGTTGCCCGCCAGATTTCCTCAGAGATGGGAGGAGCACATTGGCGGCGGTGTTGTTTATACTCCGCCCGATTACTGATTCCTATTCACCGAGCCAGAGCTGGCGGGCGGCGTGTTATGTGCCACGTTTTGTTTCCCATTGGGCGTACCGCTCAGCTGGGGAGTAGGAGATTTCATAAAAAGAAAGTTTGAGTGGAGAGCACACCTTTTCCTTCACATACAGTTATCTTAGACCATCTACTAGTATAATAGTTTGCACAAAAATACTCTACACTCTTTCTAGGTTGTTGCTATTTTTTTTTTTTTTTTTTTTGACTTCTCATCAGATTGTGCATTCAACTAATATACACTATTAGTGTGTTTATTATTATGTTTTATAGTATTATTTCGTATAATATTGGGTAACACAATTAGAGTCACTAGTATAGTATATTATTGGGGTTTATAGCAGTTTGTGGTCTAATAGTATCATGCTTTATGAGTGGTGTTCTATGTAGTGATGATTAGGCAATAAAATATGCTTTGGGTGTTTATAGCAGTTTTTGTGGTCTACTAGTATCATGCTTTATGGGTGGTGTTCTATGTAGTGATGATTAGGCCATAAAATATGCTTTTGGTTTATTGCTAACAAAATATACTTTGCTCTACCGCTGTAGTGAAAAACATGGTGAAACTTACATACACCGTTAATAAAGTATTGATGGAAGAAGAAGAAGAAGAAGAAGAAGAAGAAGAAGAAGAAGAAGAAGAAGAAGAAGAAGAAGTAAGAGGAAGAATTGTGGAGGGAATGAACAGTGAGACAATGTAAAGCCTCCGGGATGGCGGCAGCGTTTCTGTTATTAATATATAATAAGACAATAGGAAAATATGTTGTTGTCTCTACCTGTATTATTACCTTTGCGATAGCATGGTTCAATTTGGGGAGGACAGAGGAAGGAGCAGGAGGTTAGGAAGGGAGAGATAGTGTCTGTGATCCTCGGGTCACCACTCCTCGGATTGTGTCAGTTCAAGTTTAGAAGCTCCAACAACTTTCCCTGAATACGAATTCGCAACCTTTCGATTTACAACAGGTACCTACTTACTGCTACAGTAGGTAGGTGAACAGGGACCAAGGGGGCTAGGAATAGTGTCCAAACAACTTGCTCCTGCCTGCCTGTGTGATGTAGTCGTGGCCAGAATTAGGTTAGGATACAGACACATCTGGCAAGTTAGTAACGCTGTACCCATACCGGAACACTCAGCATGTAAACTTTGTGATACACCTTTAAAGCACTATATTATTGAATGTGACACTGTCAAAGACTTCAGGCCACCTCACTTATTGTATCTTGAACTATGTCATTACTTCATTGAGGACATTACATTCTTGCTCTTTATCCCAAATTGGCTAGCCCACACTGGTAAATGTGTACTGTACTGTCAATGAATCTGATGTATTTCTTTGTGTATGAACCTGACTGAAAATAAGGTCGCCTCCCTTGGCTGCTGCTGCTAAAGCTGCTTCTTGCGCCCTTCTAAGTCCCGTTTAAGTCCCCCACCCCAGGCCCCCGCAACCCCTTCACATCTACACCATTCTAAAACAATTTCACTCAATTTCCACAATACTATGCTAATTACACGTAAAATAGAGTGTTATCCTGCAAAACGTTGATGTCGTATATTTCTCTCTTTAAGTGATATCCTGTGGCTCCGAAAGGAGCCTGTTTGGTTAGGTTGTCTTGTGTGAACGAACCTTGGGTTCTTATTTCTTCTCTGTCTTCTTGGGGAGGAGCACAGCTTGGATGTTAGGAAGGACACCCCCTTGGGCAATGGTGACTCCAGATAGGAGCTTGTTCAGCTCCTCGTCATTGCGAATGGCAAGCTGAAGATGACGCGGGATAATGCGGGTCTTCTTGTTGTCGCGGGCGGCGTTACCGGCCAGCTCGAGCACTTCTGCTGCCAGGTACTCCATGACGGCTGCAAGGTACACAGGGCACCTGCACCAACACGCTCAGCATAGTTGCCTTTACGCAAGAGACGGTGGATCCTACCCACGGGGAACTGGAGTCCGGCCCTGCTAGAACGGGACTTTGACTTGCCCTTCACCTTGCCTCCCTTGCCGCGTCCTGACATGTTGCTGCTGCTGCTTTTCGTGATAGGAGTTAAATTTCCGCCCGCCACCTTGGTCTTTTATACCAAGCTCAGGATCAGGCCAGGTGGCCGTCTCGCGGACCCAACCAATGTAAGAGAGCCGTAGCTGCAGCCAGTCTGATCCTGAGCGGCCCGCTCGGTATATAAGGAAAAGTTAGTCGGGCCAGTTTTCAATTCTCTCGCTCCGCGCCACGAGTAACTGTGCCGCCATGCCTCCCAAAACTTCCGGAAAGGCTGCCAAGAAGGCTGGAAAGGCCCAGAAGGCCATTGCCAAGGGTGACAAGAAGAAGAAGCGCAGGAGGAAGGAAAGCTACAGCATCTACATCTACAAGGTACTGAAGCAAGTGCACCCCGACACAGGAGTCTCCTCCAAAGCTATGTCCATCATGAACTCTTTCGTGAACGACATCTTCGAGCGCATCGCTGCCGAGGCTTCCCGCCTGGCGCACTACAACAAACGCTCCACCATTACAAGTCGGGAAATCCAGACAGCTGTCCGACTCTTGCTGCCCGGTGAACTGGCCAAGCATGCCGTGTCTGAGGGCACCAAGGCTGTCACCAAGTACACCTCTTCCAAGTAAGAGGTTACTTGTGCACAACAAACACGCCATCCCACTACTACCACTTAATCGGCTCCATCGGAGCCACAGTTACATGTTAAAGAGACAGTTACCGACAGTGATATATTGAGAGGGAAATAAAAAAAAAAAAAAATTATAATAATCTGCATTCTCTATTGGCGTAGAAACCGGACTAAATCGAAACATAATAAATAAATAAATAAATTCTGCGTGGAGTACTTTTACACCCACTGCAAAGTGACATACATGGAGTGTGTTTGGGCTTCATTTCATGTTTGCAGCACGCCTATTTCATGTAAACAATTTATTTTATTTTATTGTATTTTATTGTTCTTTTATTTTATTTATTTCTTTACTTACTTATTCTTTATATATTTATTTGTTACTAGCTCTTGTTTGTTGCACCCACCCACCTCCCGAATTGATGACCTACTATACAATCGTACCTCCACGAATGTTACCAACTTACCGTTAGCCGATTTGGGTAACCGAAATTAACGCTCTCCGCCCACCAACCATTTCGATTGTCATGAAAATTATCTTCAGAACAGTTCTTTGGCCCTGAGAAGGGCCGAGTTATAGATGTCTGGTAGGTTTTGTTGTGCTTTTTGTTTTTCCCCAAGGAAGAGGACTTAAGCACGCTCTCCGCGGATGCGCCGGGCCAGCTGGATGTCCTTGGGCATGATGGTAACGCGCTTGGCGTGAATGGCACACAGGTTGGTGTCCTCGAAAAGACCCACCAGGTAAGCCTCAGAGGCTTCCTGCAGAGCCACGACGGCAGACGACTGGAAGCGCAGGTCAGTCTTGAAATCCTGGGCGATCTCACGCACCAGGCGCTGGAAGGGCAGCTTCCTGATGAGTAGCTCTGTGCTCTTCTGGTAACGACGGATCTCACGAAGGGCGACGGTTCCGGGCCTGTAACGATGGGGCTTCTGGACACCACCGGTGGCTGGGGCGGACTTGCGAGCTGCCTTGGTGGCAAGCTGCTTCCGTGGAGCCTTGCCTCCAGTGGACTTGCGGGCAGTCTGTTTAGTACGGGCCATCTCGACGACGAAATAGTCAATACGGGCGGCCCGGCAGGCGGGCGGGCTTATATACAGACATTCTCCACCTCAGTGGCCACCTCATTGGCCACGAGTGCCGCATGCGTCATCCGCAAGCTACGCCCCACCTCCAAGAGGGAGGGACGGCCTTGGACGAACGATACTACCGCTGCGTCCACAGCACGCCACCTACTCCCACCAAACCGTGGGCGAAGCCACACCAGGACCACCTGTAGTAGCAACCACAACAACATGACTGGACGAGGCAAAGGAGGCAAGGGACTTGGAAAGGGTGGCGCCAAGCGTCATCGTAAGGTGCTTCGTGACAACATCCAGGGTATCACCAAGCCCGCCATTCGTCGTCTAGCTCGGCGTGGAGGTGTTAAACGTATATCCGGCCTCATCTACGAGGAGACCTGCGGCGTCCTCAAGGTGTTTCTGGAGAACGTCATCCGTGACGCCGTCACCTACACCGAGCACGCAAAAAGGAAGACCGTCACCGCCATGGATGTGGTTTATGCCCTGAAACGGCAGGGCCGCACCCTTTATGGTTTTGGTGGTTAATCAACCTGATGGACGGGCGCACACCACCACCACCACCACGACAAACAAATATACGGACCTAATTTTAGGTTCACATTTAAATCGCTAAAGAGTTGGTTAGACACTGAGTAAATCGTTGAAAATATATCCAATAACATGATCCTCTCTAATTCTGGACTTGTGGTATGAGTATAGGTTGTGTGTGAACGTGTTGGAACCACTTCCTAATAATTGTCAGTCAGTCAGTCAACATCCACCTAACCTCCAGGTACCTCACCTAACTTCCTGTAGCGTCACCGAACCTCACGAAATGTAACCCAATGTAGTTTATAATCTATCCTAAGATGACATAACATAACCACGCACTATATTACTTCGGTAAGAGTAATGAGTTTTAATACGCAAAGTTGCAGTTATCATTCATTCATACATACATACATACATACATACATAACATGCTAGTGGCAGGGGGGATTGAAGTGAATTTTAGGAGGATAGAATAGGTGCAGTGGCTAAACAGCGCTTGCGTGAGGGACTTTAAGCAGCAACTCGCCTGGATGCGGCAGGATAGAGTCAGGTCAAGTGTCCGGTGCATGTTGGGTTCCGCCATGGTTTCTCAGTGTTTGGTCGGCTGGATTGTGTGTGTTGTTTTCTTGTTTGGAGGAAATGTCTTGGTATTCTTCTTCTTAGCTTGAAGTTGATTTTCTTCTAACTCTTCTCCGCTTGTTGTTCGTCTTCCTCGTGTCTGCTATCATTCTGTAAAGACTCTATATATGTATGTAGGTATGAGTGAGTAACAGTTGCCGGTTACAGTGATACTTCATATTCGCTGGTGTTGTACTGTATGGCTTCGGTATTTCTTAATATACAAACGGCACCGTTAGGGGATTGAGGTATTTAAAAACCAGCCTACATTACTTATATATAGAAATAAATAATGTGGCTTGGACAATAATGACGACTACTCTCTCCTACCTTCCCCAAACAAAGGCTTTTCGAAAGTATACATTGGACACAAATGACTTAGTACATCATACATTGGTGGTTTAACAAAAGCCCTCATTAGAGAAAGGTGAAGGAGCACACAGTGAACATACAGATTAATGTTTGCACGCATAGATCATGTAAGGTGAGGTGTTGAACACCAGACACGTAGTGTAGTAACTCCCTCACAGATGGCGTTATGAGGGGCCTGATGATGTAGCAGTTACCTCACAGATGGTGTTATGAGGAACTTCACATGATGATGCTGTAGCAAAACATTCACTACGTGGTGTCGTAGCATCTTGGGGACACCACGTGGTCCACATGACTCACCCATTCAAGTGGGTGAGGTGTGGTCCCAGGCCTCTCTATCGTGGAGTCTCAGGGGAAGTATAACTGGGTACCTGGGACCTCACTGTGTGAAGGTGGTTAGCTAGCTTGGGTAAGACTCAACTGCCGAGTTGTTTTTCACTGAATTAAGCACTGTTCACCACTATTCATCACTGGTTCCATTCCTTTGCCAAATGAGATAGTACCTTATGGCAAGAACTTGTTGATAGTCCGGTGGGGAGGAGGGTTCAGGGGAGTGAGTTGGTATGGGCCAACATATAAATAATAATAATAATAATAATAATTAAAGGTTTATTGAAAGAGCTTGGCAGCCAGAAGGCTGAAAATATACAGTTACATATTTGGGGAATGGGTTACGAATTACAAATAATATACAAGTAACATGAGTGACACAAATAAGACATATAATAACTAGCTGTGGAAAAGCTCAAACTACAGTTCATTTCAACATAGTGACAGTGCAAGGAGTAGTGTTTACTGGGAGTGAGTACACTGATTTATTACAAGTTATCGATAATTTTTACAATGGTTGGGACTGGGCTGTTCTTATAGCGATCAGTTCGTGCACGTATGGGCTGGGCTGGATGCGGTTGTGGTGTCGAAGAGCAATTCTCGGACTAGGGATCTCAGGTGGTAGTAGGAGCCGGTGTCGGGGATGGTGTAGAAGCTTCTTACCAAATTTGCAGATGAGGTCGTGGTGATGGTCAGTGAGAGTCTAAAGGGTCAGTGTGTTGAGCGCTTCTTGATATGGGGAGTAGGAAGGGTAGAGAATAATCTTGCATGGCCTCTTTTGCACTTTTTCGAGGTGTTTACGTTGTGTGGCATTTAGGGAGGAAGACCAGGTGGAGGAGGCATAGGTGAGCTTGGGAAGTATGAATGTTGTGTAAACACTGAGGAGCTCGTGTGCAGGACCACCGAGGGACTTGAGTCGGCGTAGGAGGTGGAGACGGCAACTGGAGGATTTGATAACTTCACTGACGTGTGG
>NW_024752936.1:0-22252 GCF_018991925.1 Homarus americanus | reverse complement strand
CTGAAGAGGAGCCCGGCCACAACAAACGCTCCCCACACTAACATAATGAAACACTCCAGTAAATTATGTAAATATTCAAAAGGATTTGGATTTAATTGTAGTTTGTTTAATTTTAGGAACATTTCATTAGTGTTAACGGGAGGCAGGTAATGGCTATTATTAAAAAGCTTCCCTTATAATGACTACGGTCCCTCCAGCCAGACTTATACTAGCGTCTAAAGCCAAGGTGTGGTAGAGTCAAGGTTACCCACTGAAAAGTTTATTTGGATAAGTTCGGTGTGATTCTATTAGGTTTGGCTCCATTAGGCGGTGTAAGGTTACCTGGAGTGGATGATTATGTGTTGGTGGGGCGGAGAGGAGTCACACCAGGTTAGTTAGACTCCAGTTAGTGTGTATTTTATCCCTTTAACTCTCAAAGGAAAATTAAATAGATTAGTTGTTTTATAAGATAATTATTTAATTTTAATTCATCGGTTTATACTTTCATGATGTTGCGTAAGTCTATAAATTCACTTAATTATTTTAATGGCAGGATAATAAAAAGATACCTGCTGTAATTACCGTGTTGGAAACTACAATTAGACAACCAAAACAGCATCATCGGCCATTACAGAGCGTTATTTTGTATAATGTAAGCACTTAAGTCAGTGGCCTAAAGCCTCAGGGCTGCCGTGTGAGGTGGTTCAGTCACGATACAAACATTACCAACATGTTTATCTTCACCAGGTGGGCTTAACATGACCAGGTGATGCCTTACTAACTCTTGGATTATTATTGTTGTTTAGTGAATTTGTATGAAGCTGCAAGATCATCTTACACCTCTTGGTATTCTTTAACCTACCTTACCTGACCTCACCTGACCTAACCTGAAAATAATCCTAGTGATAATGGTAAAAAAATGCCAAATACCTATTGGAATAAAAACGAATATTTACCGATATTTTTGTATTATGGAGAAAACAAAATCTTCAAAAAAGTACAAAAAGTTAAAAACATAAATCAATATTTATAACAACTCCTCCAGGTATCTTTTGTTAGTTTCACCTTCAGTGTCCTCATGACTGTCCTTGTCATTTTACTATTGTTTGTCTTCCTGTATCTTGGATGTTCTCTATGTCACAGTTTGTGTTTGTTCTTTATTGTACTTCGTCACTGTCCATGTTTTACTGCATTATATTTCTTTGTTGTGATAAAATAGTTCCAAGACCTTCAGTTATAAACAATAATCATATGAAAGTCTTTGACAACAACTTAAATTATTCCTTATTTTCGTTACTTAGATCCATTGAATTTTTGTGTCCGTGTCCGTGACAATGATAATGAAAGGACTTATATTGAGTAGTCTCTCAGGTTTTCATTCGACTGTAAACATACAGTAAACATACAAAGCTGTAGTGAGACTGCTGGAGTTATGCTGCATCATATTAATGCAGCATGCAGCATAATGCGACCTCCTCTCCCTCCCTCCCCGACATGACAGCTAAATGCAGCTCCCTCTACCTCCCTCCCCAGCATGACAACATAATGCAACTCCCTCTCCCTCTCTCCCCAGCATGACAGGATAATGCAGCTCCCTCTCACTCCCTACCAAGCATGTCAACATAATGCAGCTCCCTCTCCCTCCCTCCCCAGCATGACAGCATAATGCAGCTCCCTCTCCCTCCCCTTCCCAGCATGACAGCATAATGCAGTTTCTCTCCCTCCCTCCCTCCCCCAGCATGACAGCATAATGCAGCTCCCTCTCCCGCCCTCCCCAGCATGACAGCATAATGCAGCTCCCTCTCCATCCCTCCCCAGCATGACAGCATAATGCAGCTCCCTCTCCCTCTCTCCCCAGCATGACAGCATAATGAAGCTCCCTCTCCCTCCATCCCCAGCTTGACAGCATAATGCAGTTCCCTCTCCCTCCTTCCCGAGCATGACAGCATAATGCAGCTCCCTCTCCCTCCCTTCCCAGCATGACAGCATAATGCAGCCCTCTCCATCCCTCCCCAGCATGACAGCATTAATGCAGCTCCCTTCCCTCTCTCCCCACCATTACAGCATAATGTGCAGAAAGCTCCCTCTCCCTCCATCCCCAGCTTGACAGCATAATGCAGTTCCCTCTCCCTCCTTCCCGAGCATGACAGCATAATGCAGCTTCCTCTCCCTCCCTTCCCAGCATGACATCATAATGCAGCTACCTCTCCCTCCTCCCAGCATGACAACATTATGCAACTCGCTCTCCCTCCCTCCCCAGCATGACAGCATAATGCAGTTCCCTCTCCTCTCTCCCCAGCATGACAGCATAATGCAGCTCCTCTCTCCATCCCTCCCCACATGACAGCATAATGCAGCTCCCTCCTCTCCCCAGCATGACAGCATAATGCAGCTCCCTCTCTCCATCCCTCCCCAGCATGACAGTTAATGCAGCTCCTCCCTCCCTCCCTCCCCAGCATGACAGCATAATGCAGCTCCCTCTTCCTCCCTCCCCAGCATGACAGCATAATGCAGCTCCCTCTCCATCCCTCCCCAGCATGACAGCATAATGCAGCTCCCTTTCCCTCTCTCCCCAGCATGACAGCATAATGCAGCTCCCTCTCCCTCCATCCCCAGCTTGACAGCATAATGCAGTTCCCTCTCCCTCCTTCCCGAGCATGACAGCATAATGCAGCTTCCTCTCCTTCCCTTCCCAGCATGATATCATAATGCAGCTCCCTCCCTCTCTCCCAGCATGACAGCATATCAGCTCCCTCCCTCCCTCCCTCCCTCAGCATGACAAAGATATCGTAGTTCCTCTCCCTCCCTCCCTCCTCAGCATGACAGTATAATGCAGCTCCCTCTCCCTCACTCCCCAGCATGACAACATTATGCAGCTCCCTCTCCCTCCCTCCCCAGCATGACAGCATAATGCAGCTCCCTCTCCCTCCCTCCCCTGCATGACAGCATAATGCAGCTCCCTCTCCCTCCCTCCCCAGCATGACAGCACCCTGAAGTTCCTTAATGAGTTGGGCTCCAGACTTATTGAAACTACCAGAGACTCCAGGGCATCGATCTACTATTTACAAGACAACCAATTGGGAGATGATGGTAAGGGAAGGCGAAAGACATCAGGTAGATTTTTACAGAACTTAATTTGGTTGGGACACAAAGACAGGCTGGAAGGGTGAGGTATGAGGATCTGGTAGGGTGGAATATGAGGGACTGGAATGGTAGGGTATGAGGGATTAACAGGGTAGGGTATGAGGGACTAACAGGGTAGGGTATGAGGAACTAGAAGGGTAGGGTATGAGGACTGGCAGGGTGGGGCATAAGAGACTAACAAAACTGGGTAGAAGGGTGTGACAATCTCCTCTTCTACACTAATCACGCCACACGTTCTCCCTAAGTCATCAAAAAATATACATTTGTCATGGTGTTCAAAAATTCCTCTTTTACCAACACAAGCTCTCGTTCTTGTAGCCATTGTGATTTAGGCTGAGGGGATAGAGAGATATAGTGAAAGAAGTAGGAACAGATAAAGAGAATGACAGACATAGATATGAGGATATAATAATTGTGGAAGGGGAAGGAAAGAGGAGGTGGAGATAGTGGTAGAGGAAGCAGGAAGGAGAGTAGGGGAGAGAGAGTGATGATATATTAAGGTTAATAGAGACAAGGGGGGATAGGATAGGTAAAGAGGATACGACAGGGCAGATTTAATCTAATTTCATGGGTAAGAGATGGCAGGAAACCTAGTGAGTGAGTGAGTGGGACAACCATTGATCGTGATCACGCCCCAGTCCACAAGATCGTACACACAAGATAGTCAAAGGAACAGAGGGAACATATTCGGCTTGTTGTCGAACACTTGAATCAAAGGAGCAATAAGTTATTACTGAGTCACTGCACGTTGACTACATATTATAGTGTTTGTAAAGATCTTTCTTGTTACACTGGTCGAGAAGATCAGATAGCGACCGTACGTGAGCTGTGGCCCATATCTACAGAACCTCGACCATATTAGTTGGTAAAATTGTCTTCGTTTTCTTTGGTGAGTGATCGTGTATTTCCAGATGTAATAACTGAAATGTGTTCAGTGTCTCCAGCAGGACCCGGCTGTACTCTCTTATTGCTGGGACCTCTATCAATCTGCCTACACGAATATCAATAAGACCCGTTTCAACTTCTCTACAAACTTTAAGAGCGTTCGGTCGAGGAGTTCAGGTACGAAAAAAGTATGTTAAGTGAGAATAAATTAACACGAGGCCAGTCAGTGTGTCAAAACAAGGTCGGGCCCACATCAACTGGCAATATAATCACATAAGGCGGATCATGACGATAACACATTTGTGCTTATTGTTTCATCAAAGTACTTAGGCAACATGTTAAATCTATTGTTTGTGTGAAAGTAAAAGGAGAAGCTGTACAGGTTGATCCACAGTTCCTGTTTCAACATCTAACAAAAGCATCAGGGAGAGTGTAAGGCAGGTGAGTAGTGTAACCACCCACTGTACTCTCAAGGGTCTGGCCTAAGAAACACCTTATGGACTATGAGCTGTACACTGCTGCATCACATTAACCACTAGGAGTTGTAAACAAACACTCCAAAAGTGCCTTTATGGAGGAGACCGATGAATTTCAAAATGAACACTGTGACTCCTGTTGTCTCGGTAGGGTCGTCAAAATCCTTTGTCTGTTGTGTCATATCGTCTAACACAAAATCGTAAACATACTTTTTGGAGCGTATCTACATCTTACAGCATGATGACACTAAATGGCCGCCTTAAAATGTTATTCTCAAAGACTTAATTATCCAATGAAAAAATTCACCCACTAAAATTTATGATCACGTTGAAGATAAACTCATTAAAGTTTTATACTGTACTATAATGGAAATTAAAGTTCACTCACTCGCACTCTTGGGCAGAAATTATAATTTAAGTTCTCATTTTAGAACAGTCTTGGCTGTTTTTAGGTCCTGCTATGGTTACTGTCTGAGTCATAATCAACCTCACTTGGCATCTTCTATTTCATTTTGGCGCATTTCATGTTGGTGTATTTCATGTTGGTGTATTTCATGTTGGTGTATTTCATGTTGGTGATCACCTGCCACCCACCAGAGACTTGGGAAGGTTAGAAATAGTGTCATCTCTGTGTTTTATGACGTCTTCGAGGTTTATATCTTCACCTCACCTCCTGAACCACATCCTCAAGACGGACCATTTCTTACCCCTGGTCGTCTTCTTAGCTAATCAGGCTTATTTAATTCTTCTCTCACAGCGCTGCGCCCCCTGGCGAGAAACTCTCCCTCATTTCTTGTAACTTTTAGAGAAGGAAAGTTTATTCTCAACTGGTTGTACAGATGAAGCGTCACAACTTCTCGATATCTTTGCTTTGTGATTATAATACCAACGTGTCTGAGTCGTGTATTTGTTTATAAACTTAATGGAATAATATTTACCCAAGTTTAAGAGGCACTAAAGACATTATATGGGCTGGATATTTCAAATTATCTGCATCTCTTGAATCACTTGAATCAGGAGTGAGAAAATGAAATTAAAACAAAAAAGAATTGTAAGTGAATGAAATATCGAAATCCTTGAAAAAACTAAATTTCTTAAAACAGTAATGGACTAAGACAGCAGTGGAAGGTAAGGAGATTGGTGGAAAAGAAAGGAGAAGACCGAAGGAGGAAGGTAAAAGGAGGGAAGATGGAGGGGTAAAATAAAGGGGAAAGGAAGATGAAGGGGGAAGAAATGAATGGGGGAGATGGAAGGGAGGAAGAAGGGAGGGAAGATGAAGGGGTAAGATGGAGGAGAAAGACGATGGGGAGAAGAAGATGAAGGAGAAGATGAAAGGTGGAAGATGAAAGGCAGGAAGCGACAGTGCAAAATAGATCGGCAAGAGACACAGTTGTACCAGAGGTGGTAAAAATATACACCAGGAAGGAATCAGGTGTGGCAATGTAATACACTCTCTCTCTCTCTCTCTCTCTCTCTCTCTCCATATTATGTTGCTCAGATTTCTCTCTCTTTTTCTAAAAATACAAAACTCAACTCAATAAAGGCAACACATGTACTGTACTATGACTGCCAGTGTATTATAGCATCAACATTATTATATAAGAGTATATATTATACTTAAGCCCCCCCCCCCCCCAGGTATCGCCGGGATGGTTAATCTTCAGGTGGGATACGCTGGGCGGCGAGGGGAGTGACAATCTACCTGTGTCATTAAGGTCTCTGTTACCTTTTCCTGGGGCGACACTTCAGGTGAGTTATTATATAAAAAAGAGACTCACTTTATACAATACATGAAAAAATAACACCACCATTTAACTTACATAAATTAACACACAATACAGTACTGAATGCCTAACTAGCTTAGCTCCCCCCACCCCAGCCTCCCTTGAGCGAGCAGGAGCGTGCTGTGTATGGCCACCACCCCAACCAATCACCTCGACTCAGCTAGGTGGACAGCCCACCTGCTATTACTCCCTACTACTTTACTTCCCGTTTCTATTCTTTCCTTCTCTCTTTCCTCTCCTCTCTCATGGCAAAGTCATTTCCCACTTTACTTCATCATCGTTACTCAGTAAGACAGCAGTAGACCACGACGCTTAACACTGTACCTGCCTGACTCTGGTGTTACCTGTACTGTGTTAATTGGCTTGAAGAACATACAACTCTAAAACGTGATATGAATTGTTAATTTTCATAGGAAGATGAACTAGACAAAAAACGACCTTTATAACTAAATGTCAGACCAAATACTGTCAAGAGGTGTGAACAGCTTCCATATGGAGAGGAGAGGATCTTTAATTGAAGTCTAATGTGTCACTTCACGCAATAACTCTGTGGGGTGGACACATCGACAACACAAGAGTGACCGACATATAAACACTTCCGAGACAACGATAACTAATGACTTTTTTTGTTTGTCCTTTCAGAACAAAGTTCACTCCTGGGATTATCTCTCATAAACGAAGCATCACCAAGCACAAGCACCACACACCTGTATAGGCCTTCAGTATCGTCAACCAGCAACTGTCTATATGATAATAGTCCAGACAAAACCTTGCTTTTACTTTAACCCGGAAATAAACATCGACAGGTTTATTATAAATAATTATGACGACAGTAAGTTTTCAAGGTTCAAGTGTCCTTATTTCCTGCCAATGGTTCCAGGAAAACCTTAAAACTTACAATTAATAAATAATTAAAGATTTTTGTTTCTTGTATCTATATATATAAAACAAAGAAGTATGTATTTTTGTTTGTGTGTATGTGTTTGTGTGTCCGCACGAGAATCTCGGAAACTACTATACCGATCTGTAGTGATGATGGATGGTGTTATATGTAGTGATGATGGATGGTGTTATATGTAGTGATGATGGATGATGTTATATGTAGTGATGATGGATGGTGTTATATGTAGTGATGATGGATGATGTTATATGTAGTGATGATGGATGGTGTTATATGTAATGATGATGGATGATGTTATATGTAGTGATGATGGATGGTGTTATATGTAGTGATGATGGATGATGTTATATGTAGTGATGATGGATGATGTTATATGTAGTGATGATGGGTGGTGTTATATGAAGTGATGATGGATGATGTTATATGTAGTGATGATGGGTGGTGTTATATGTAGTGATGATCTATCTTCTATCGATATAAAACAAAGAAGTATGTCTGTTTGTGTGTATGTGTGTGTGTTTGCTTGTGTGTCCGCACGAGAATCTCGAAAACTACTCTACCGATCTGTAGTGATGATGGATGATGTTATATGTAGTGATGATAGATGGTGTTATATGTAGTGATGATGGATGGTGTTATATGTAGTGATGATGGATGATGTTATATGTGTTATAAGTGTTTAAATAACATGGTAGATATTACTGAGCCTTCATCAGGGTTGGTGCCTCCCTCCAGGTTCCCAGAGGTACAACTATTGGTGACATTTTCTTATTCGATGGCAGCAGTTGAGTTAGATTCATTGGTTGGGAGGTACAGACAGAGTGTAAGTAGCTGTGGAAGTTTCGCGCTCCCTGATGTCGCCCAAATTGTCATAATTGAAGGTAACTGACTTGGCAACGGTAGTGCGTACGTTGGTCTTCTTAAGGATAGAGGCGGGTTGTTGGTCGGCAACATTGGATAGAACAATGAACTCAGCAGCTTGGCGGTCAAGGTTGTTCAAGGTACCATGGGCACTGTAGTAGTTAACTTCCAGCTTGTTAGTTGATTTTCGGCTGCGGCCAATGCTGTCACCATCCAATCGTCCAACAGCCTTATCACAGGAGGCTTCGTCAAAGTATCGGATGTATGCGAAGCCATAGTGTTCATTTTTGTTGTCTTTTGCGGGCATCACAAATAGGTCGATCTGTCCACATTCCTCAAACAATGGTCGAATCTGCTTAGGGGCCACACCAGGGTAGATGTTTGTTGCAACCACCACAAAGCTGGTGTCGAAGTCTACAACGAAATCCTTGTAAGCCTTCACCTCCACCT
Organism: Homarus americanus; assembly: GCF_018991925.1. NCBI lineage: Eukaryota > Metazoa > Arthropoda > Malacostraca > Decapoda > Nephropidae > Homarus > Homarus americanus. Next base: position 13,772 of record NW_024752936.1, on the reverse strand, counting down.
CAGACACCTTCGATACAGTGCGTCGGAACACCATTGTGATGTACTGACACTAACAGCTCTCTCACTGAGGTCAAATCAAAATTTGCCCATACAGAAAGAATTACGGTTTAATAAGGTTGGAATTTAAAGAAATTGACAACAAAATGAAGCTCTGTTTATCACTATAGTGTTGAGGACTGGTGTTTGTAGAGATGATGGATGGTGTTATAATATGTAGTGATGATGGATGGTGTTATATGTAGTGATGAAGGATGGCGTTATATGTAGTAATGATTGATGGTGTTATATGTAGTGATAGGAGGGTAATATATGTAGTGATGATGGATGGTGTTATATATAGTGATGATGCATGATGATATATGTAGTGATGATGGTTGGTGTTATATGTAGTGATGCTGGATGGTGTTATATGTAGTGATGATGGATAGAGTTATATGTAGTGATGAGGGATGATGTTATATGTAGTGATGATGGGTGGTGTTATATGTAGTGATGTTGAATGGTGTTATATGTAGTGATGATGGATGATATTATATGTAGTGATGATAGGATGGTTCTATATGTAGTGATGGATGGTGTTATATGTAGTGATGATGGATGATGTTATATGTAGTGATGATAGGATGGTTTTATATGTAGTGATGATGGATGGTGTTATATGTAGTGATGATGCATGATGTTATATGTAGTGATGATGGTTGGTGTTATATGTAGTGATGCTGGATGGTGTTATATGTAGTGATGATGGATAGAGTTATATGTAGTGATGGATGATGTAATATGTAGTGATGATGGGTGGTGTTATATGTAGTGATGTTGGATGGTGTTATATGTAGTGATGATAGATGATATTATATGTAGTGATGATAGGTTGGTTTTATATGTAGTGATGATGCATGATGTTATATGTAGTGATGATGGGAGGTGTTATATGTAATGATGCTGGATGGTGTCATATGTAGTGATGATGTATGGAATTATATGTAGTGATGATGGATGATGTTATATGTAGTGATGCTGGATGGTGTCATATGTAGTGATGATGGATGGAGTTATATGTAGTGATGATGGATGATGTTATATGTAGTGATGATGGGTGGTGTTATATGTAGTGATGTTGGATGGTGTTATATGTCGTGATGGATGGTTCTATATGTAGTGATGGTGGATGGTGTTATATGTAGTGATGGTGGATGGTGTTATATGTAGTGATGATGGATCGTGTTAGCGGAAGATTGTGAAGTGACATGTAGTGAAGATTGTGAAGTGAGATGTAGTGAAGTTTGTGAAGTGAGATGTAGTGAAGTTTGTGAAGTGAGATGTGGTGAAGATTGTGAAGTGAGATGTGGTGAAGATTGTGAAGTGAGATGTAGTGAAGATTGTGAAGTGAGATGCAGTGAAGATTGTGAAGTGAGATGCAGTGAAGATTGTGAAGTGAGATGCAGTGAAGATTGTGAAGTGAGATGTAGTGAAGATTGTGAAGTGAGATGTAGTGAAGATTGTGAAGTGAGATGTAGTGAAGATTGTGAAGTGAGATGTAGTGAAGATTGTGAAGTGAGATGTAGTGAAGATTGTGAAGTGAGATGTAGTGAAGATTATGAAGTGAGATGTCGTGAAGATTGTGAAGTGAGATGTAGTGAAGATTGTGAAGTGAGATGTAGTGAAGATTGTGAAGTGAGATGTAGTGAAGATTGTGAAGTGAGATGTAGTGAAGATTGTGAAGTGAGATGTAGTGAAGATTGTGAAGTGAGATGTAGTGAAGATTGTGAAGTGAGATGTAGTGAAGATTGTGAAGTGAGATGTAGTGAAGATTGTGAAGTGAGATATAGTGAAGATTGTGAAGTGAGATGTAGTGAAGATTGTGAAGTGAGATGTAGTGAAGATTGTGAAGTGAGATATAGTGAAGATTGTGAAGTGAGATGTAGTGAAGATTGTGAAGTGAGATGTAGTGAAGATTGTGAAGTGAGATGTAGTAAAGATTGTGAAGTGGAGATGTGGTGAAGATTGTGAAGTGAGATGTAGTGAAGATTGTGAAGTGAGATGTAGTGAAGATTGTGAAGTGAGATGTAGTGAAGATTGTGAAGTGAGATGTAGTGAAGATTGTGAAGTGAGATGTAGTGAAGATTGTGAAGTGAGATGTAGTGAAGATTGTGAAGTGAGATGTAGTGAAGATTGTGAAGTGAGATGTGGTGAAGATTATGAAGTGAGATGTAGTGAAGATTGTGAAGTGAGATGTAGTGAAGATTGTGAAGTAAGAAGTGGTAAAGATTGTGAAGTAAGATGTGGTAAAGATTGTGAAGTGAGATGTAGTGAAGATTGTGAAGTGAGATGTAGTGAAGATTGTGAAGTGAGATGTAGTGAAGATTGTGAAGTGAGATGTAGTGAAGATTGTGAAGTGAGATGTAGTGAAGATTGTGAAGTGAGATGCAGTGAAGATTGTGGAGTGAGATGTAGTGAAGATTGTGAAGTGAGATGTAGTGAAGATTGTGAAGTGAGATGCAGTGAAGATTGTGAAGTGAGATGTAGTGAAGATTGTGAAGTAAGATTATAAAGTAAACTGTAGTAAGTGAGGTTAAACGAACGCGGGTTATTCTGTAGTGTATCCGTGTCTTGTTAACGTGGAACCAACATGGCAGTGGTTCTCAATATAGATACGTTATTTTGCCGGGAATTTCTGTCAAAACGAAATATGAATCAACCATATTTAGCCTAAATTAACCTAGCGGCTTTATTATATATTCTAAGGTGTTTAAGTTGGATAGATCAGATCAGGTTAGGTAAAGTCAGGTTGGGTTAGGTTAGGTTAGTTTTGTTAATTTTGCCAGTTAGAGGCTAGTTTATTGTGCCCCCCATACTCATCCTGTGAGCGGTAGTGCAAAGAGATTACAAAGTGGTGTTAGATGAGGTAGGTGGTTAAGTTAAGTTTCAATAGGTTAGGTTAGATTACGTCAGGTTGGATTAAGTTAAGTTAGGTTAGGTAGGTAATAAGTAGATAGGTTACGGTCGGTAGGTGGGAAAGTTAGGTTTGATTAGGTTAGCTTATGTCAGACGGGGAGGTTAGGTTCGATTATGTCAGGTTAGGTTCGATTATGTCAGGTTAGGTTAGATTACGTCAGGTTAGGTTAGATTATGTCAAGTTAGGTTAGATTATGTCAGGTTAGGTTAGATTATGTCAGGTTAGGTTAGATTATGTCAGGTTAGGTTAGATTATGTCAGGTTTGGTTAGATTATGTCAGGTTAGGTTAGATTACGTCAGGTTAGGTTAGATTACGTCAGGTTAGGTTAGATTATGTCAGGTTAGGTTAGATTATATCAGGTTAGGTTAGATAATGTCAGGTTAGGTTAGATTATTTCAGGTTTGGTTAGATTATGTCAGGTTAGGTAAGTAGGTGGAGGTGGGTAAAAAAGGTTAGGTTAGGTCGGCAGGTTTTAGTGTAGGAGCTTAAGTAATCCCGTAAAAATTTCATGTTAATTTTTGACACCATACATCGTAATAATCCTTATAAACTATGTTAAGGAACTGTGGTGTAATTTTTTCTGAACGGTTTATTATAAGTTTTATGCCATTAAAGAAGTTTTATCAAAGAGCGGCGTAATGAACCACAGACGTATTACCATTAACTCCTAAGTAACTTAAAACATGACTTATAACCTATGAACATGTAGTATTATATCATTACAATTTAACGTAGTATATTATGAATGCTGTTATAATATCTTAAGTGTGTTACAAACATGGCTGCTCATATATGCCATCCTGTCTCTGGCAAAGAAGAGATTGCAGTAAGTAAAATTAATTGCTAAAGACAAATACTGGAAATTAAACATATACTTATTACCATTATCTGAAAAGCTTAGAACCACCGGAAGGTTTCTAAGTCCCGGAATCATTTTTGTCATTCTTCGCTGCACCGACTCTAGTGAATTTATATCCATTCTATAATAGGGGCACTAGAACTGAACCGCATAATCGAGGTGCGGCCTGATTTGTTAAAGGGAAGATCTGGTGGACGGGGATAATTGTCTGGTTGTGATGGACACGGCTCACCTAACCTAACCCAATCTAACCTAACCCAACCCAACCTAACCCAACCTAACCCAACCCAACCTAACCTAACCCCTATATATGTGTGAGATAAGGTTCTGATTCAAGAACAAGATGCACAAGTTCGAATCCAAATTGAGCTGTAGGGTTTGTTGACTAATTCGGGGCTTCACATTCATAAAACTCTCAAATGGGATACGACTAAACCCGAAGCCCCATCTTCCGTCGGTCGGTCGTTGGTGTCAGGTCAAAGTTCAGTTTGTAGTTCACCTCCTGTGATATGTGTCATTTATCGAAACGAAACATGAGGTTAACGTGAAAACAAAACCTCGAAGCAACACGTATAAACAGGGTCGAGTTTTCATCGGATTTTACGTCATGAAATTTTCCATCTTGAGAGAGAGAGATTGATTGATTGATTCCGATGCTGAAATTAACACTAAAATTTTATACTGTAATTGAGATAAATGCAGGAAAGGTTGGCGTATGGAATTATTGAAGGACGATCACAGAAATGTTTTACCTGTTTCCTGTGATGTAAGTCCAAAATGGTGTTAATTGTCATGGGTTTATACGTCCAAAATGTTATTCATATCGTAGGCTTTTACATCCAAATATGCCATCCAAGTCCATATGTCCATTCATCCAGTTAGCTGTTTATCCATCCACCGATTCACCCACCTACCCATCTCTCATCCCATTCAGTCACCCATCTACCCATCTATCCTCCCATTCAGTCTCCCATCCATCCATCCATCCATCCATCCATCCATCCTTCCATCCATCACACGAGGAATAGAATGACCCACTTATAATTTGTCTCTTTCCTGCTGCACTAAGGATCAACCACCCAGAGTGGTATGGCTACCCTGAGTAAGTACACTCTGTATTCCTCCTTTACTCTATTGTGGGTGTAGGTGGTGGGTAGTGTGTGTTTGTGGGTGTAGAACGTGGATAGTAGGTTTGTTTGTGGGTGTAGGGCGTGGATAGTAGGTTTGTTTGTGAGTGTAGGGCGTGGATAGTAGGTTTGTTTGTGGGTGTAGGGCATGGATAGTAGGTTTGTTTGTGGGTGTAGGGCGTGGATAGTAGGTTTGTTTGTGGGTGTGGGGCGTGGATAGTAGGTTTGTTTGTGGGTGTGGGGCATGGATAGTAGGTTTGTTTGTGGGTGTAGGGCGTGGATAGTAGGTTTGTTTGTGGGTGTAGGGTGTGGATAGTAGGTTTGTTTGTTGGTGTAGGGAGTGGATAGTTGGTTTGTTTGTGGGTGTAGGGCGTGGATAGTAGGTTTGTTTGTGGGTGTGGGGCGTGGATAGTAGGTTTGTTTGTGGGTGTGGGGCATGGATGGTAGGTTTGTTTGTGGGTGTAAGGAGTGGATAGTAGGTTTCTTTGTGGGTGTAGGGCGTGGATAGTAGGTTTGTTTATGGGTGTGGGGCGTGGATAGTAGGTTTGTTTGTGGGTGTAGGGCGTGGATAGTAGGTTTGTTTGTGGGTGTAGGGCGTGGATAGTAGATTTGTTTGTGGGTGTAGAGCGTGGATAGTAGGTTTGTTTGTGGGTGTAGAGCGTGGATAGTAGGTATGTTTGTGGGTGTAGAGCGTGGATAGTAGGCATGTTTGTGGGTGTAGGGCGTGGATAGTAGGTATGTTTGTGGGTGTACGGAGTGGATAGTAGGTTTGTTTGTGGGTGTTTGGGAGTGGGTAGTAGGTATGTTTGTGGGTGTAGATACATACATTGTTAAGAGGAATAAATCAAAATGGGAAGAAGATTAAGATAAATATACTGATGATTAATGGTACAGGTGAGTTAATAAAATTGATATAAATAGATAAATACAGTAGATAGATAGATAGATAGATAGATAGATACAGTAGATAGATAGATAGATAGATGTATGATTTTGTATACCGCAAGAGTAACTAAATATTCCTGTACCTGTATTTTCTTTCAGTTCCAAAATACACAGGATTATAAATATGAGTATGCACATTGCACATCAGGTGTTACAGTCAGTGGTAATATTTTGTAATACTCTTAAGTGATGAGGTAACAGAGGAAATAGACGGATACTAACGGAGAGTTTTTGTAGAATTAGACAGACATTCAGACAGTAAAACTTCTTCCGACAATACAAATTTTGACGGTGGAATTTATACACGAGAGTGTATGGATAATTATGATGAGCTGAATTATGACATCTACGTCTGATAATCAGTTGTTTAGAATGGATTATTATTATTTTTGTTGAGTTATTTAACAGTTCGAGAAAAGGTTTATTATGGTACTATGTCCTATTATCACACAAAGTCATAATTGAAGTAAAATAACCAATTATACTGTATTATTTTAGACAATACATAAGAACATAAGAACATAAGAATGGAGGAAACTGCAGCGGGCCTATTGGCCCATACTGGGCAGTCCCGTTTACACCCAACCCCTATTGCTCATATGAGCATCCAACCTATGTTTGAAGCAATTCAGCGTATTCGAGTTAATGATGATATTTGGTAACTTGTTTCATTCATCCACTACTCTGTTTCCAAACCAGTGTTTACCTATTTCACGCCTAAATCTAAATTTGTCTAATTTAAAACCATTGTTACGAGTTCGCTCCTGGTTGGATAGTTTGAGTACCTTTGTAATGTCACCTTTGTTTAGCCCTGCCTTCCACTTATACACCTCTATCAGGTCGCCCCTCGCTCTACGTCTCTCAAGGGAGTGCAAATTAAGAAGCTTTAACCTGTCTCTATACTCAAGGTTCCTAATGCCCGGGATTAGTCTTGTCATTCTCCTCTGAATTCTTTCCAAGGATTCTATATCCATTCTGTAATACGGTGACCAGAACTGAACTGCGTAATCCAGGTGTGGTCTCACAAGAGCAAGATACAGTTTTAGGATGGCCTCGCTAGTCTTGTAACTAACACTCCTTTGTATGAACCCAAGTACTTTATTAGCCTTGTTACGAGCAAAAACACATTGTTTACTTGGCTTAAGGTTCCTACTTATCATTACTCCTAAATCTCTCTCGCAGTAGGATTTCTCTATGGCATCGTTGTTCATCTGGTATCTGGTTTCCCTGTTTACATCTCCTATACTGAGTACTTTACATTTGTAGACGTTGAATTTCATCTGCCATTTTTCAGACCATTCGAAAAATTTGTTTAGATCTTCCTGTAGTTTTGCCGAGTCCTCGTCAGATTTGATAACACGTCCTATTTTAGTGTCATCAGCAAATTTACTTATGTTGCTGTCAATGCCGATATCTATGTCGTTTATGTATATAATAAATAATAGTGGTCCAAGTACTGAGCCTTGGGGAACTCCACTTGTGACGTTGCTCCAATGGGACTTAGTGCCGTTAATGCTCACTCGCTGTTTCCTGTCCTGTAACCACGCCCTAATCCATTTAAGGATGTAACCTTTGATGCCATGAGCTTCTACCTTTCTAATTAGTCTTTCGTGGGGGACTCTGTCGAAGGCATTGCTAAAGTCGAGATAAACCACATCATAATTGTGCCCCTCGTCCACCGATTCGAAAACTGATGAAAAGAATGTTAATAGATTAGTTAGGCAAGAACGTCCGCTTGTGAAGCCATGCTGGGAATCATTGATCAATAGGTGCTTCTCCAGGTAATTTCGAATAGAGTTTGAAATGATTGCTTCCAGTAATTTGCCTACTATTGATGTTAGACTGATTGGGCGGTAGTTAGAGGATAGTGATCTATCCCCCTTCTTGAAAATCGGTATTACATTCGCTATCCTCCAGGATTCTGGTACTACACCTGTTTTTAATGACATGTTAAACAACTTTGCTAAGGGCATACTAAACTCTTCCTTACATTCCTTTAATACTCTGGCAAATATCTCATCGGGACCAGGTGACTTATTAGGCTTTAGTTTGTCTATTTGCTTACTAACATCGTTACTAGTCACTACTATCTCACTTAATTTGTTTTCTTCACTATCTCTGAATAGAGTCGGTGCCTCGGGTATTCCCTGGACATGCTGGATAATATACCATCTACTTAAGGAGGTGATGTAGGTAAGGTAGATTGATATTTTAACATTAATTTACTCAGTTTTTTCTTAGTATCGGATTTTTTTTTTAGTTTTTTATTCTGACAATTTATAATGCAAGCAGCGTTCACATGTTGTCAACCGCCCCCAAGTGTACAAGAAGTTTGGACTGTAACTGTACCGTCAATAAGTGGCTGTAACTGCACCGTCAATAAGTGGCTGTAACTGTACCGTCAATAAATGGCTGTAACTGTACCGTCAATAAGTGGCTCTGTATTCTGAACACGGGGATCTCTACAGTATAACCTACGAGTATAACTGTGGTGAAAGAACTGCTTCCCCGCATTATGTTGAGGAAGATTCGTATACAAACTTTTTGCCCTGACTTCGTAGTAAAAAAAATCTTAGGCAAAATATATTGAATTTATTTTTAATGTTTATTTATTTATTGTTGTCGTTGGTGTTTTTTTTTTTTTTACCGGGATGTGTTATATTCACGAAAATGGAGTCAAGACAAATGTTGGACACGTTGATGTGAAGTAACACAGTAAATGATGTTGTTTGTGTTGCTGTGTTATTTATTTATTGTGTTTCTTATTCTTTTCTGTTTATTTTGTTTTATTTAGTTTTATTGTAGTAATTGTTATTCTTTTTTTTATTCTTACTTACTTTCATTTTACTGTTTATTCGTTTTCTTATTTTCATTTTATTGTTCAATAATTTTCCATTCATTCTTATTTATTTATCGCGTTGGTGTATTTCATTTATTTGCTATTCTCTTAGGTATTTCACATTTGCATTAATTAATCTTCAAATCATTGGTTGCTATTTTTATCATACTAGTTTAATGTTCACCTCAGCAGTCAACTGGCTTATGTCTAAACAATGTCTACCACTGTTTTAGCCAGACTTAGTTATGAGACTTGTAATTCAGTATCCATTACGTACCGTTTATCAGTGTAATTTGTGGTAATGGACTGCCCAATGTAATTATATATATTGTCTTACTGAAAAAAATGCGGTGTAACCAAGATTAAGTTTTATAGAGTTTGTATTTAAGGATTATTCTCCTATACTTCTCTTAGATTCTGAATATATTTTTGTTTTATTATTTCAGTGTATTGTAATGTGTAGTTAGTTACACTATAGATATATAATAATTGCTTTAAGTTTGGTTGGGAGTGTGGAAGGTGTTGTGGTGTGTGATGTACAGGTGTGTACAGGTGGTGGTTACACCTGACTTCGAGGCAGGTGTGTATAGGTGCCAGATACACCTATGGTTACAACACAGGTGTATCCGGCAGCAGTAGTAACAAAGGGGCTATATGGGCTCCGGCGGCCATGTCGTGACACCGGCCGGCAGAATCCCCCGGTGAAAAAGGGAAACAAGATGGCCGTCCCCCATTCAATATGTAAACAACTCGACCTGAAATGTTGTTTATTGGACATTTTTCTCATTAGGGAGTCGAACCCTTGTTTTGAGTTGGTGTTCAACTACCGTGGCTGACGGCCATCACCTGTGATTCAACTGGTAGAATTAAGTGTAATAATAATAATAATAATAATAATAATAATAATAATAATAATAATTAACGGTTTATTGAAAGAGCTTGGCAGCCAGAAGGCTGAAAATATACAGTTACATATTTGGGGAATGGGTTTCGAATTACAAATAATATACAAGTAACATAAGTGATACAAATAAGATATATAATAACTAGATGGGGAAAAGCTCAAACTACAATGCATTTCAACATAGTGACAGTGCAAGAAGTAGTATTTACTGGGAGTGAATACACTGGTTTATTACAAGATATTGATAATTTTTACAATGGTTGGGACTGGGCTGTTCTTATAGCGATCAGTTCGTGCACTTATGGGCTGGATGCGGTTGTGGTGTCAAACAGCAATTCTCGGGCTAGGGATCTCAGGTGGTAGTAGGAGCCGGTGTCGAGGATGGTGTAGAAGCTTCTTAGCAAATTTGCAGATGTGGTCGTGGTGATGGTCAGTGAGAGTCGAAAGGGTCAGTGTGTTGAGCGCTTCTTGATATGTGGAGTAGGAAGGGGAGAGAATAATCTTGCATGCCCTCTTTTGCACTTTTACTAGGTGGGCATCTTATCAAATGAACCCCTGTCCTAATGGGCCCTAGTCCTAATGGGCCCCAGTCCTATTGGGTCCCAGTTTTAATGGGCCCCAATTCTAATTGGTCACATTTCCAATGGTTCTCAGTCCTAATGAGCCTCAGTCCAAAGATACCACAGGCCTAATGGTTCCAGTCTTAATAGACCTCAGTCTTAATGAGTCCCAATCCTGACGGCTCTCAATACTAATGGGCCTCAGTCCTAATAGTTTAAGGTTGGGACCCATTAAGACTGGCTTCTATTTACCTTACAAGCACTGTGTTCTACCGTGTCATCCCGTGTGTGTGTGATTTCCCGTGTCAGGTGGTATAATACGCAGGTGAGTGGCTGCCAGGTAGGGTGGGTGAGGGTGGGCACCTTGATGCAGGGGAAGGTGAGTTCCTGATGCTGATTCACACCAGTGTCATGATGAGGTAATCTTATCACCTTATTAGTGTACGATGAGTGGGTGGGCGTGGTGTGGAGGGGTGGGGGCGCGTAAGGGGTAGGCAGCAAGGGGCGTGGTGTATGGTGGGGGGAGGGTAAGGGGCGTGTAGGGGTAGCTAAGTGGGCGTGTTGAGTTGGGCAAGAGGGAGGCGTGGTGGGTGTAGGGGCGTGTATAGGAGGCGGGAAGTGGTGATGGCGCGCGCCACTAATCACTCTGACCTTACTGAACACAACCCATTATACAGCATAATTAGTGTTGCTTCCATCAGCCTCACACAGTCAAACACACTATTTACATTTTCTCTTCACATATATTTTATTTTATTCGTTTCAAGTGGGACTCGAATTTCAGCCTTGGAGTCGAAGAGGAATTTTTTTAGGAGAAGTTGAAAAGAAATCGTGTTTAGTTGAAGACGAATGTGTTCTTATATAAAAGTGAAGGAATTAACCAGACGTGTTTGATTGTTTGGGAGTCTCTATCTCTCACACTCGAGTCCAAGATGTCCCCCTTGAGGACGGTGTTCGTGTAGCGTCGTCAAACTCGCTCTTGGTTTTTATTCAGCAGGAAGAGCTACACCCGCCACCTGGTGTTGGCCGTGTCTTGTCCACACGCCACCCCCCACCTCCATATTGTACCATTTTGTCCTTTATTAACGGTGGTGTTACTACAGGCAGCGTGGTGTGGGGGGAGGGCCGCTGCTTCACATTGTTCAGTCTTTGACGTGTAACACAAAACGTGAGATGTTGTGGTCCTTCACTACCTCACAACACACACACATCTCCTAGTTACCACATGCTGTTGTTATTAAAGCTCCACCAATGAGTACGCGTCGCTGTCTCGTCCTTTGCTCCGCCGACCATTACAGTGTGTAGCTGTAGGACTCGCCGCCGTGTTTGTTTCCTGTAGCGACACTAAACTCCCGGAAATTTGTAGGTGTTAAGCTGGAGCGTTTGAGCTGTTGTTGTCGTCACCTTGTTGATGTTTTGTAGGTCCGTGTTGGCTGAGGATTGTTGTTAGTGTTTCTTAAGGCATTAATAAACTAGTCATGAGGTTCTATATGAATTATATCCTGCTGTTCTTTTTGTTCTTGTTCTTTTTATTGTTGTTGTTGTTCTTCAGTTGCATAATTCGAGTTTTGATTATCAGTAGAAGTTTGACGGGCTGGATTCTCTTATCGTTTCTTTAATTCATAAACAAGAACCGTAAACACAAGAGCAAAACAAAGACATAACCAATGAACTGAAAACAAATATATTGAAGGTTTAAATTTCTGGGATAGATTTAAATAGATCTTGGGTATATTTTCTCGTTCTTGGAGGTCAGGCCAGGCCAGGTCAGGTCATGTCATGTTAGGTGTACCGAATACGCTAGCAGAGGTGGTCAGATGCATTGGGAATACTGCAGAGTAATTGAGGTCAGGTCAGGTGGCCTCAATACCTGCTTCAAGGTGTAATAGAGGTGAAAAATAATGGGTTTCTTGATTGGATCTGGTTAAGTCAGGTCAGGTAAAGTCAGATACAGAGGCTGGGTGTATGACTGTGGGTTGGTGGGTGTATGACTGTGGGTTGGTGGGTGTATGACTGTGGGTTGATGGGTGTATGACTGTGGGTTGGTGGGTGTATGATCGTGGGTTGATGGGTGTATGACTGTGGGTTGGTGGGAGTATGACTGTGGGTTGATGGGTGTTTGACTGCGGGTTGGTGGGTGTATGACTGTGGGTTGGTGGGTGTATGACTGTGGGTTGGTGGGTGTATGACTGTGGGTTGTTGGGTGTATGACTGCGGGTTGGTGGGTGTATGACTGCGGGTTGGTGGGTGTATGACTGTGGGTTGGTGGGTGTATGACTGTGGGTTGGTGGGTGTATGACTGTGGGTTGGTGGGTGTATGACTGTGGGTTGGTGGGTGTATGACTGTGGGTTGATGGATGTATGACTGTGGGTTGGTGGGTGTATGACTGTGGGTTGGTGGGTGTATGACTGTGGGTTGGTGGGTGTATGACTGCAGGTTGGTGAGTGTATGACTGTGGGTTGGTGGGTGTATGACTGTGGGTTGATGGGTGTATGACTGTAGGTTGATGGGTTTATGACTGTGGGTTGGTGGGTGTATGACAGTGGTGACAAGGATTATTTGAGCTTGACACAATTTAGATAGATAGCAGCATGGTTTAGTCGTGTTCAGTTTAGTTTAAATTGTGTTTAGGTTAGGTTGGGTCATGTCAGGTACAGAGTTTGGCCAGGGTCCTTTATTCAAGCTGTCAGGGTTAAACTTCCTTCCTAGAGAGATGAACACACGAACCTACGGACGACACACGAACACAATAACACATGATCATACACGGAAACGAACACACGAATGGACATACTCAGGATATCGGGGAATAAATATAAAATTATAAAAATGCATAAAAAGTCTTTGACGGATAAACAACTTTGTAATGTTAGAATCGATATTACTGATATTATAGAAAATGAAACTAACTTCCTTTAAACTCTCTTGGCTCTTCCTGTGTATAAGAAGAGTTTAATCTGGTATATTTTTTTTTCTAGTAATTGGTGTTATCAGGGGAAGAGATTGTGTCGTTTGTGGTCTGTCATTCAAGGTTGTTTAGTGTTTGAAGCTCGTTAATTCATTATGCTTGTAGCCCCCATCTCTGCATACAACCCTGGTGCTTCTTGCTGTTGATACTCCCACGAAAATAAATTGTCAGATTAACGAAACGAAGATTAAAAAAATTTTGTTTTAATTCACGGATTAACCATACTTCACCCAATCTAACTTAACCTATCCTAACCTAACCTAACCTAATCTAATCATAATTGTGTTTTAAAAAAAGGTTTATAGGCATAGGTAACAAGCTGGTCCTTTAACGGGAGAACACAAGGCTTCCCAACCCTCACCTGATGAAATAGAATCACTATACCCAACCTGATCTAATTAAGGACACGTTAGGCTTTGTAAGATAGTTTAGTTTGAAGTGTTGTGAATCTCCGTGGGTGTTATAGATTCACTTGGTATACTACATGTGTAAAGTCAGGATATATACAATGTGTGTTGATTTTTCTACCCGTGTGTTAAATATTTTTGTGGGGAGGGGGAGGTATTTTCCTGTTGGTTTCCACTCTAGCTTTCCACCAATGTTATTTCACCC
>NW_024752935.1:0-10056 GCF_018991925.1 Homarus americanus | reverse complement strand
ACCATCACCACCACCACCACCACCACCACCATCACTCCCACCACCACCACCACCATCACCACCACCACCACCACCACCAACACCACCTTTTAGTTTACAATCTTCAAACGTCAATTGATTTATTTAAAGATTTGAATATTTTCAAGATTTATGATAATATAAAATCCAATAATTTTCTTTTTCTTTCTTTCTTTTTCTTTCTTTCTTTCTATTTATTTATTTATATTATTTTTTTATATATTTATTTATTTATTTATTTATTTAGTTTCTATTTATGTATTTATTTATTTAATTTCTATTTATTTATTCATTTAATTATTTTATATAGTTTTATATCTATCTATTTATTTGTTAAGATACTTTATTTAATTTTATTTATCTATCTGTTTATTTATTTGATTATTTTTGTTATTGTGTTTGTCGGATCAGCTGATTTATTGAGTCTGGAAAGGTCTGGGTATTAAGTCTTTTACAGGAGAATCGTTTATTTATCTCGTATGGTGTTCACTTTTGCCTTATTTGGTTCTTATCTATTGTTTTATCGTTTGTTAATTTTGACTTGACGGAATTTTGACTTGACTGACTCTTGACAGACTTTTGACTAGACAGATTTTTGACTAGACAGATTTTTGACTAGACAGACTTTTGACTAGACAGATTTTTGACTAGACAGACTTTTCGCTTAACAGACTTTTCACTTGACAAATCTTTAATTTTTATTAGTTTTAATTTATGGGGTGTTACTACCTTTATCATCATTATACTGCGTAGGAGTTTTATTTACTTCCTCAATTATTATTTTTTTATTTAATTGTTATGATTAGTTTAATTTATTGATGTTTTTATATATCTATTATGCTTCTTAATTTTGCCTTGTGTAATTTGCTAATGGTCTTGTAATTTTGTTCATAGATAGACACAGTTGCCGTCTCTTAATTTACTTAAATATCCAGGTTCTAGGCGTAACCAAACAAAAAGTGAAGTAAATTAAAAGAGAATAAAAAAAATAAAGTAAACCTTTAAGAATTTAATTCATTAAATATTAACACAATAAAGAGCCTCGTAGGCTGTCACAACAAATTGATTCACCATCGAAACTTTTAAGACACAAGTGATAAACATCGAAACATCAAAAGAATAAAAATAAAGCATTGGATTACGTTAACACTGCATAAACATATAAAAACTATCACTGAAATTAACTAACGTGAAACAACACTGAATTACTTGAATACAACTAAGCAAATACTGATGGACACAAACAGAGACATACATAGGTACTCACATAGATATACCACATTGGTGGCGACAGGAACAACACAAATAAATTAAGTTTAAGTAACAAGTGACACTCAAAGGATGTGGACTGTATGACAAGAGGACTGAACTAACTCAAGTCAGTTGGTGGGTCCTA
Organism: Homarus americanus; assembly: GCF_018991925.1. NCBI lineage: Eukaryota > Metazoa > Arthropoda > Malacostraca > Decapoda > Nephropidae > Homarus > Homarus americanus. The sequence goes on along the minus strand of NW_024752935.1, from coordinate 8,642 downwards.
TATATAAGGTCGGCTCCCGCCACGCGACCCGCCGGTGGGTCGTTTAACGATGCAGATGGTCGTTAGAGAACAAAGAATGCTGGTTACAATACAAAATAAAGAAATAAGATGGGCTTGAACAAATAATGACAGTTAAAACCTTAACAGCACAGGGTAAGGTGACTAGAATATATAATAGTAAATTTAACACATCATTACAGGAATAATATGGAACATGGGAGCATGTTATATATAAAAAATAGAAAAAATACGACACAGTCGTAAATAACAGACAGATAGGCAGATAGACTGATAGATAGATTGATAGATAGATAGATAGATAGATAGATAGATAGATATTCAGTAAAATCATCATGCAAGTTCATATTGATTTAACACACAAGTAGACAGTGCAGGTAGACAAACAATATACTACATAAAGAGTGCTGGTATACAAACAATACCGATATATATGACTGTAGGTATACAAACTATGCAGACTGAGTGCAGGGATGCAAGCAATATTCATAGGCTGGAGGTATGCAAACAATATACAATCAGTGTAGGCATACAAACAATATACATGGACTGTAGGTGTATACATATTATACATAGACAGTGAAGATATACAAACACCGGTAAAAGAAAAGAAGTTTGCATTTAAGTGTTTATTCAGTGAAGTTATGTGGAGTCATCAGTGGGATTCTTACACCAGAGTTTGTTGCAGTTGATGGCCAGCGTCACGACCTGTCTTGATAAAGCCTCGGGCATTCGTTGTATAATTCATAAATGAGAAGAAATAAGTGTTTTTTATTGCCGAGATTTATTGTGACAAAAGATTTATTCTAATGTTTCACACCTCTTTAATTCTTTGACTGTTGTTCTTAATTATTTTGTGTATTTATTTTAACTTTTCAAGGAGTTTTATTTTTTTTTCTGGCATCAGTGGAGAGTTTTTTGTTATGTCGTCGTTTACCGCCACGATATTCTCTCTCTCTCTCTGTCTTATAGTTATTTTATTTCAATTTCCTTTGTTTTGTCGTTGGTGTTATGTCCATATTCGTGTTATGTATTGTATCTTAAACTTAGATGTTGTTAATTATGTTCTATAGGTTAAAAAGTTATATAGTGGTTAACTGTGATGGATTATGAGGAGGTGACTAGTCTGGGTACCATTAGGAAGTATATGTGAGGAAAAACAATATTATCCCAGTAATAAACAAGGTGGAAATTGGAGAAAAAAAATGAAAAATAAAAGTTCAATAGTATATGCAGATTAGCATGTATTGGTAGTTGTGCTTAGATGAATTGATCTCAGTAATTTTAAGCATAAATTTATTGCGGTTTAATTTTTTTCTAATTATAATGATTTATTTGTCCTTCAATAATCGTACTTTTCTAGTTTTGATGTTTAATATTTTTTAGACATGTTCACAATACGGTTCAGGACATTTTATGCTTCGTAAGTCGTTCAGATCACTAGCTCCTGTGGTTATATATATGTAGATACCCTTATCCCTCGCAAATTTCAATAGTGTGTGTCCCAGAAGAGTATGCTTAATATCAGTTGAAATTACTCTACAAATCAACATTAGTCTTTATACATTAATAACAACGATATAAACAAAATAACTTGAATCAGAAAAAAAATATTTTAAATAGGTTTTTATAATTTTCCAGCCACATTTATATATTTATGGACAGGAAATGAAGTAATGGGGTATTGAGGGAATTGGTGCTACGGAGTTAGAGTCTTAAGAGTGAAATGTTCTTGTATATACAGTATTTGTTTAATATACTGAGGTTTTAATAAGTGATTTTTATCTCAATCAATGTTGTGATTTGTGTTCTTATCTTAGTGGATGTAAAGATTTGATTTACGAAGCCAAAGTTTGTATCTATTTTGCCAAGGATCTTTGTGGGAAGTCTTGGCCGTTTTGGGGGAAATATTTGTTTTTGTTTTCGTTATTCAGAGTTATCTGTGTTCGAGAAGTTGTAAATTAATAGCAATTATTTTGAAGAAGAGGAACACGTTGACGAGGGGATGATGATGATGAAATGAAGAAGAAAATAATAAAAATGAAGAGGAAGTAGAAAGAAAATATGAAGGATAAACGAAAAAGTAGAATCTTAATGTTCCTCACAAACCCTTAAAACTGAACCATTTTTTATACATGTTTACATTGGTTGTTGTTATTGATTTCGTAAATTTATCTAGAAATATGTTAATTTTTATTCAGCTTAGAAGATAGGAAATAATTAAAGATGCCGTAGTGTATTCTTCAGACTTCTGCTACTCATTGTAACTAATATTGTTTTGAGATATTTTGATCAGTAATACTAAAATAATTAATTTGTAATATTTACAGAATTTGTAATAACGAAAGAAGAAATTTGTAATGCAGAAAGAATTATTTGTAGTTTGAAAATAATTTGTAATATTGAATGAAATAATTTGTAATACTGTATCTATTTAAACTGACCAAAATTTAAGGAATTGATTTGTGATTTGTTTTGTCATTTAGAAACATGAGTAAGAATGAACAGTTTTTTCGTCTACTGTGCATGGTTGATAGTCGTAATACTTAGCGTTTTAAGTGTGTTTTATGGCAGGAGTTTATCTTAAACAAGAGTATGCAGTTTGAAGTACCACTTACCTGGTCTGTTTAAACTTAACACCATGTATTATTTTGTAAGTATAAGTTCTTAGTTTTAATATTAATTTGTTCACATTCTAGTATGTTTGTATTTAATCGCTTTTTATATGTATTTCGATGATTAAGTTACATTTTACGTGAAATTCGAAACATGTTGAGGAAAATCTTATGAGATAAGCGAAAAAGTGTTCCGTGATGACACAGTTGTTGTTTTATGTTGCTTTGAGGAATTAAGGGGAAAATCCATATAACAACGTTAAATTAATCGGGGCATCTACTTTAGATTATATAAATTTTGAAGAAAAAAATCATAATAATTTTATTCGTAACAGCTCATAGTTATCTTAAAATACAAATTGAACAATATTGTTTTAGGTAGCTTAAATGTATATAAAAATAGGTGTGTGTGTGTGTGTGTGGAAATATGGTATGGCATCAAGTATATTTTATAAGCAGGTTTTTTTCTCGTACAGAATATAATAAAAAAGTTTCTCTATAAAGACAACCTTGGCATACAACGTCATCATCAATTCAATTTCAATTTCAATTGTTTATTCCTTGATAGAGGAAGCGGGATCCTAGTGCTGTCACTAGGTACCCCTGTACAATGACACCAGAATCATCTGGCAAGTGTCACAAGTATATACAGTATAAATATTATAAAGGGGCTTACTAAAGCCTAAGGAAGGAAGGATATTCCTTTAACACATAATCAATATTATTTACAAAATATCTGGCCAGTATGGGGAGGATCATCGTGTCTCCGTCAGGGGGTCGTGGAGTGGTGGTCCAGCAGGCGTCACGGAAGCGTTGTGTGTGGGGACATCTTATACACGGTAGGCAGTCCTCAGGGGTACCTCGGGGAACAGTTCTGGCACCGAATTCCTTTTATGGTATTTATTGATGTTGTCATTAACACTGAAGAGATAGAGAGATGTTTAATTGATGATATTACTACTGTAGCCTTATGGGTATATAAGGTATACCACAAATAATATATAAACACACATTATGATTTCATAGTATGCCTGGTGTAATTAACGTTGAGGGAATTTCATCCATTCAGTATAATGCAACTATCGGCGACTGGAGCCACGACAACACTAATGACGATGAACTCGACGCAATGTGTTAACCAAAATATTTATCTCCCGTCACCGCGCAGAAAATATAAAAGGAATAATTGTCATCCTTAATTCTTTTATGGTTGTTTCCTCGTGTATTGAACTACTTAGACTACGTGCTTAAAGAACTAAGTTATTCAATCCTATAAATACATAGAAACAATAAATACTGCTTCTGCAACGCCTAGATCTGTATCGGGAATTTCTGTGACTCGGTTCTACGGCGTTCTCGATATTACTGTAATTTTGACCTCTCAGCTGAAGTAGATAAACTATATGGATAATATTTATAAGGAAAATAATTTTGTGAACATATTATCCAGGGAGTAAAAGATAATACTGTATCCTCGTTGATCGTCTCTCCCGGCGCTGCACGGACCATTATTCCTGCTCCTGTCTGACTGTGCTACGCCTCCCCAGTCCCCTACTGAACACTTAACGCTACAACAGGTCGACATGGCTTGAATCAAACCCCCGAGAGAAGACCTGACATGATTATTGTGGGAAATGGTTACGTGGACTACCCGGTCGCATACACTCCAAGCACTTCAGCTACAAGCAACAGACAGCAGAGGTGGAGCTGCTGCCTTCAGACGGTCACCAGACTGGTTTCCCCTCCGACATTCCCCCGACACCGCCCCCACCACCCGCTGCCTCCTCCAGCCTCCCTTTACCTCTCCTCACCCACCACCTTCCCCGCCTTACTTCCTCATACACCCTCACTCCCCTGTGTCTTCAGTCTCTCTGCACACACACACACACACACACACACACACATTAAAGCTGATTGTTGATCTTCAATTAACACACACGTTGTGAATGAAATGTCTGTACTGTATAACTCGAGACATGTACAGGAGTCATTGTTTGTTGTGCTGTGAATAGTTACCATTATGTTTTATACTCTTTATGTGTTGTTCTATTTGATAACTGTTGAAAGTTTGTATAGATAAGAACGGTTGTACTTGTATTATACTGTTTGTTGTGTTAAAACCTTTATTTTATATTTAACCATAGCTTAAGAAAATAAATACTTAATTTATCATTACATAACCATGCCAGATGTTATTAATATTATTTATTAATAAATATATTCTTTCTAATCAACTATCATTCACTTGTGAAGTAAAAAGCATATAAGAAAGTGTGTACACATTTGTAAATTAGATTTAAAGTTTAAAATTCTACATAATATAACTATGCCTGAGTCACCAATAAAGTTTATATTATTATTATTATTGTATTATTAACACCAGATTAATACTTAACACTTCATGATAAATTTAACACATGAAAAAGATTTATGCATTTATACACTAAAATAAAATGTTTCAGATTCACCTCAGGACTGGCTTTTAACTTTTATTATGTCTAAATTATGTCAGACTTTGGTCATCTGCCTTGCCACCAATTGTGTATGACAAATTCATCAATTTATTACTAATAGTGTACATGTGTAAAACTTTCTCATCAGCCTTACCACCAATATTGTATAATGCCCATGATCCGAAAATTGACGAACACGCCTAAATAAATGAATGATAATACTGAAGTGTTCACGTGTTCTAAATTTACCTGGTAATAGAGATAGTGAAGCACATATGCTGACACTAAGGTAGTTCAGTAAGAAATCATCGAGAGTATGAAAGACAAAAAAATAGTGTGGAAAATAATGTATTAATCTGAATAGTAAGAGACTTACAGGACGTCTGCTATTATTTTCTGTAACCTATAACTTAATCTAACCTAACCTAACTCAACAAACCTAACCTAACCAAACCAAAATTTAACGAACCTAACCTAACCTAACTAATTCATTTAACTGGCGTAAGGGTTTTAGGAGGTATATCACAGGAAATTATCAGTTACGTTGAACTTATTCGTAAATTTTCACATATGAGGAAATCAGGTTTTGTAATGGCAGCAGTATAGAACACCATCTCCTTACATACCAACATATATAGTTATTGAATGATTATATAGACTTAAAATATAGTTATTGAATGAGTATAATAGTCTTGTAAAAGTAGAATAAGTCAGAGAAAATTTACCTTTATTAAACATTATTTTACTTTTAATTTTGTTGAAATATTTTAAAGGTATTATTGTTTGTGTGTATTTCTGTGCCACAGTAGTGAAGATATTGTAACAGGTAGTCAATGTGGGTCTGTACATTAGATAACCAGGAATAAAATACTACAGAGATTATAAACAAAAAACTCTATTGAAGAGAAAGGACTTAAAATTTAGAAGCAAAATAATGAATAGGATAACTTTAAGAGAATAAGGATAATCTATTAGACTATTGAGGTCATTATTATATAGGGTAGGTAGGTAGGGTGTGACTACTCCAGGTGACTCCTCGCTGTGGGATCATTAATTACTTCCTCTCAATTATTAAAGGTGTAACACTGAGCCTGGAGGTGGGTGTGTGGGTGTGGGTGTGGGTGTCTGTGTGCGTGCGTGCGTGCGTGCGTGTGTGTGGGTGGGTGGGGGTGTGTGTGTGTGTGTGTGTGTGTGTGTGTGTGTGTGTGTGTGAGAAAGGGCAGTGTAGGGTACAGCTCGCCATTATTCACACAGACAGACATATTCACAATACCACAACAGTGTTCTCAGTCGTTGATTTATACAGCCCAGAACAACCTATTTATACATATTCTATTTATTTTTATATAAGCGAGACACCATAACAAGATTCTATTTATAAGAACAAGGATACCGGTTAAGGTTTGGGTTTTTATTTTATCGATTTTAAGGCGATGTATACATACTGTATATAGTGTCAAGGGAATTATCCATATAAACTCAACTTGATGTTTATGTCGATGGAAATTACCCGTATAAACTTACCTTGATGATTTATGTTTTTCAGAAAATTATACATATAAATTTAACTTGATGGTTTTGTCTTGAGGAAAGATGGATAAGCAAAAATGTAATCAAACTCAATACGATGATAGATGTCTATATAAATCTTGTCTTAACACCCATTTCTGTCTTTCTTCTTGTTTATGGGATTAGACCACCAGGGCACAGGTCATTGACCCACACCAGGGCCTGGGGGCGAAAATATAATAATAATAATAATAATAATAATAATAATAATAATAATAATAATAATAATAATAATTAAAAGAAAACATTTATAAAAATATATATATTTAATATATATATATATATATATATATATATATATATATATATATATATATATATATATATATATATATATATATATATATATATATATATATATATATATATTTAATAAAAATATATATATTACGTAAATAATAATAATAATAATAATAATAAAGGGCCATAAATAAAAATAAATAAAACAAAAGATCAATAGTGATGAAACGATATATGTTTGTTGTGTTGACAAAGAGAAACAATTGAGACCCTACAATTGTGTGTAAGTGAGGCAGAGTCAGATCAGCAACTTGGGACTTGGTCATTAAAATACTAATGTTTTTTTACTATAACATCATTCTATCCATGCTTTCGTTCATTAACACAATTTTGTTAACTAAAACGTTTCTATATAACGTTTATTCAATCAAGTTTTTCACAGGTTATATAATTTAATTATTCTTAGCGCCTGACGTACAGAACAATTATGAGTATGTATGTATGAATTCCTTGTATTTTTCGACGTATGTTAAGGAAACGTTTGGCAGTAAGGAAGCGTGTCGTGGTGTCTGTAACACTATTTGAGTTATAATGAACATATCGTGATACTGAAGAATATATTCTTACTGAACACAAAATGAATCTCTCTCGGACTGTTTGACCGAGAGAAATTCTGTAAATATATATTTTTTTCTAGTATCATTAAATTCTTAAGATATTATTTGCTGACATGATGTTAGTTGTGTGTATTATGAAGGATGAATGGACAGGTGTTGTGACAGTCTGTGTACATGACTGTTAACATGATACTACGGTTTTTAATTAGATGTAAACATTACTAAGAGGTGTATAGCAAATACTTCTTGTTGATGAAAGGATCAGAGGTATTTTTTTGACTAATAGTATGTCGGTGTTCATGACTGGTATAAACATGAAGGTATAATTTATATATATTTTTTTTAGGAACACTATTGAAGACTGCCTATGCATACATTTTTGGGGGTAGAATAAATCTTTTTCACTTCTTGTTTATGTCCATGATGGTTAATGATTTTGACAGGTGTTAGCAATTAGCATGAAAAGATTTTTATTTAGAGACAAACATTACTGAACGAGGCTGATAGCTTTTTTTTTTTAATATAACTTATCATGAGTGTGTGTGTGACCGGTGTTAACAGGAAGGTGGAGTGGTGTCAGCAGCTGGTTATTCATATATTAACAGAGGCGTCCCTGACCTCGTTGAAAAAAACGGTTCAGTTACAGTGTTTTTCTGAAGCTTGGTCACAAACGCCACCTGTTCTTCTTAATTATGGGGTGACCAACGAGCCTGGTCTTGTAACCCAGCTGGCAGTGTTGGTGTAGTTAGTGTTGATAGAATCCAGCCTTACACAATGCCTCTCTTGTCGTCTCCACTGTTATATAGTTGTTGTTGTGTTGTTTGTGATTGGTTGGACACTTTCTTTTATAACGTGAGCTGGCAAAGGTCAGGAATATTAATGTTCTCTCTCTCTCTACACGTCTGTCAATCCGCCTGACTGTCTATTCTGTCTTAAACTGAGTAACCAAGTTTCCTATATCCCTTTCATATATTTTTACGAAAGTCTCTGAACCTTGGCATAAATGTTTAAAAAGACCATGAGGTGTGTGTATGTGTATGTGTGTGTGTGGAAATTTTCGTATTAGGGGTGTAGGAACGTGTGATTTTTATATCTGTTGTATATACTGTACGATTTACCCACTTGGAAAA
>NW_024752934.1:0-1291 GCF_018991925.1 Homarus americanus | reverse complement strand
TCTGATGTAGTGAAAGGAAGAGTTTGAGGATGTAGATTTTCCTGGTGTAGTGAAGGAAGAGGAATGAGAGAAGAGGTGAAGGAGGAATGGAATCTCTCTATCTATTCTTGTATTTTTTATTTACTATTTATTTCATTTTATAACAGAAATGTATAAAAAGTACTGTGTAACAGTATAAACTCTATGTACCAACACCACCAATAAAAATGTACCTATATATTAACTTATAATAACAAAACAAAATACCACTTTTTTGTGGCTTGCTTGTCAAGTATGTGGCAAGATGTGGTAAGATTTTAAGTAGAACTTACTTCATGGAGAGAAACCTTATAAATGTGAGTTTTCTGCGAGGAAATATTACAGACCACAGACCGATTGCCCTAAATAAACACAGAAAAACACACACGGTAAATGTGGAAAGAATTTTTAAGTAGAGCTATGCTTTGTAAACACCTGTTGTTGCTCCATAGTGATGGATAAGAAAAGAGAGAAAACTATTAAATGTGAGTTTTGTAATAAGAAATATTATTGGCAAACTAACCTGAATGAACACAGTTATAAACACCAGCAGATACCCCATTTCGCTGTAATATATGTGGAAAAATTTAAGTAGTACAAAAGCGCCTTCACGAACATCTGTTGATCCATAGTGAGAAAAAGAAAACTTTTAAATGTGAGTTTTGTAATAGAAATATTATAGGAAAACTAACAACCTGAATGATCACAGAAAATCACAACAATACAATGACACTCAAACCAAGAAAACTTCAAGTGGACAGATTTAATACAACCTCAGTGCACACAGTAAAAAGAATTAAAACGGTTCAACATAAAACACACATCCCCACCACAACCACCACCACCACCACCACCATCACCACCAGAAGGCGAGGGAGGATGACGAAATTGCAAAATACCCGATGATGGAGTTAATGTAGTAAGAAGGAGGAATGGGAGGATGTAGATTTTCTGATGTAGTGAAGGAAGAAGAGAAGGAATTTGAGGATGTAGATTTTCCTGATGTAGTGAAGGAAGAAGAGTTTGAGGATGTAGATTTTCCTGGTGTAGTAAAGGAAGAAGAGGGGGAATGAGAGAAGAGGTGAAGGAAGAATGGAATCTCTCTATCTATACTTGTATTTTTTATTTACTATTTATTTCATTTTCATAACAGAAATGTATAAAAGTAACTGTGTTTATAAATGAAAAAGAGAGAAAACTTTTAAATTTTGTTATCGGCAAACTAACCTGAATGAACACAGAAAAACACACATAGAGGAGACAAAATGTCGCT
>NW_024752933.1:0-22466 GCF_018991925.1 Homarus americanus | reverse complement strand
AGATGGTCTGGTCTCTTGGCAAGATGCTGGACTCACACCGCCTGAGTTCAATCCGAAGCAGAAAAAAATCACAGTTGGCCCTCCTCGTTGAGCACCTGTCATTGACAGCCTAGTACTAATGGTACTTGCTTAGTTATGATTTGCAATGCCAATAAAACTGGGGTCATGCCTGATGGGCCTTACCTGCAGATAGGTCCAGTCTCTATTCCGTTGACTCTAAAGCAGCTCTCGGGTTTGCAGAATTTGGTTAAGCTCATCATAAACTGAAAGGAACCAGCTACAACACAGACTTTGACACCATCCAATCCATCGTGAGGTGTCTACTTTGCCAAGTGGTTTCACAGCAAGTCCAAGTCATCGTTCTCCAGATTCGAGGCATGTTCTCTTCAATGAGCTCCCCGAGTCAGCCAAGAAGGTTGTTCAGGTCAGTGGAGCAGACTGTGAGGGAGATCTTCCTGGTATGCTCATCTAGAGGCAGTTCTGCAGGCGATGCTCTGTGGGATGAGGAGGAGAAATTGGCAGTCAAAGATCTTGGATGCCTATGAGAGGATCTGGGCATGACGAATCAGTTGGTGTTCTTCAGGGTCAGACTCCTGAGAAGTCAATCTAGGTGTAAGACCCTCACTGATCTCCGCCTAGATCTGGATAACATCAAGGCTGGCAGTGGCTTCTTTAGCCTCACCAATGTTCAAGTCAAACTTCCTGGACAACCCCCATGTGTCCTGCCCTGTTCACACACAAGTATAGGCATTTATTTGTACAACAAAGTGAGCAGGCCAGCAATCGTGTTACCAACCAGGAAGAGGCTACATCAGGCTCAGGTGTGGTCAGCAGGGAGGTGATAGTGAAACAAGCAAGACATGCTCTCTATGGTGTGCAACAACAATTCGTAGTAAATAAAACCAGTTTTGTATTTGATGATTTTCTAAGGAATATTAAATTTAATGTGTCCAAGATCATTCGTTTTTCACTAATTGGATCGTACTGTCCCCTAATAAATTAACCTGATACATTTACTTGCTTTCAATAAACTATTTAGTGGTGTTGGTAAGGGTGGGAATACTGAGACACACCCTAATGGGCAGCCTCTTTGTGGAGGACCCCCTCATTATAACTACCCAAAAGGGTGGGGTGGCGAGTGAAGCGAGCCTAAACATCTGGGAGTTCCGAGGAGCGCTGTAGGCCCCCCGGGAAAATTTTGAAATTTGAACACTTCTTTGGAGAATTTTGAAGCCATATGCAGTTATATTGAGGAAATTATAACACTGAGAAATTTTTAATTAACTGTATGTTTATTGATAGTGTACAAATTCCCAACACACACACACACACACACAAGTGAGACATGACTTGAGTCATTCATGTGGTTTCAAGTCGACCAGCCCTGATATAGCTACTACCGCACATGTCAAAAATTTTCAAGAGACTTCACAGAAAAGAATATATTATTAGTTATTACAGAGATGATTCTTTGCATTATTAATGAGATAAACCTCTTCTCAAATAATGGTTCTGTCGAAGTAGCTAGCCTAATTTTTATCACGCTTCTTGCCGAACATAGTTTTACATGATGGAATAGATAAACATGAATTTTAAAGAATGCAAATAAAAATAATCCAAATGAATAAATAAATAAATAAAATATTGTAATATGTGGAGGCCCCCAGATTGTGGAGGCCCCCAGATTGTGGAGGCCCCTGGGCAGCTGCCCACTTTGCCCACTCCTGAATCCGGCCCTGCTCACATCTCAAGATTTGTTTGCTGCACTAACAGGTGGAACCATTTTCGCTAAGTTAGACTTGTCCCAAGCAGGTCTCTGTTGATGCTGAAAGTCAACAGTACCTTACCATCAGCACTCATAAGGGATTGTATAAGTTGAAAAGGTTGCCTTATGGTGTTAAAGTGCACCAAAGTTATTTCAGTGCAACATGGACAAAATTCTTGTGGGTCTTCCTAATGTGGTTATGTTTTCAGGATGATGTCCTTATTGTTGACAGTGACATCCAAAATCATGTCAAAACCCTAGCCACAATATTCGAAAGATTGTTGGCACACAATGTCAGGCTCAAGAAGAGCAAATGTTCATTCCTAGCTAAAGAAGTAACTTATCTTGGCTACAAAGTGAATGCAGAAGGGCTGAGACCTGTAGAAGATAAAGTAGGAGCCATAGTAAATTTACCTGCTCCAAAAAATGTCAGTGAATTGAAAGTTTTCCTGGGTATGATACAGTATTATTCAAGGTTCTTGAGTGGACTTTCATCAGTTTTAGCCCCTCTGCATGAACTACTAAAGAAAGGGATACCATGGAAATGGAACAGTGCAACTCAGAAGTCATTTGAAGATTGTAAAGCTGCTATGTCTAGTACTGATGTTTTGGTCCACTATGATACCAGTAGAACACTAAAGCTTGTTTGTGATGCATCAGGCTATGTATTAGGTGCTGTCATAAGTCACATAATGGATAACAGTGAAGAAAGGGTGTTATTGCATTTACACACCGTTCATTCCCACCACTAATCTATTATCATATTCGAATAAAACGTCTAATTATAAGATAATGTATAATAACGGAGATAGCTTTTACAAATAAATGTCTATTTTCTTCCATTATTTCCCGCCATTATCGTCTGCCTCTCACCCAACATAAATCATGACGCGCATGCGTACCCGTACACGTCACGCGGCCAATCAAAAGCGTTTTTGCTAATTCAGAGTATATTTGGCCCAATCAAAATCGAGTTTTATTTTGGGTCTCTCATATTTTGAAATTCAAGTTCAGTTCCGACCATGGAAGTCTGCGGTGGATGTCACTTAAAGTATATGGAGCTGATTGCGAGTTTTTGGAAAAAAAAAAACGTAGAAACTATAGCATTTTTTCGATCGCATGGTGTTCTTCCAACCTCAGTAAAGTGTACTAAGAGCAAGACGGAATGCAACAACGAACAAGAACCAGGTCAATAAGGAAAGAAATAGGTGATTCCATCATATGGTGAGAGTCAGTTAAGTTAGGTTATATTAGGTTTTGGTTTTTCTTGTGTTTTTTTGTGTATTTTTCAGTCGCTTAGCCACCTTTTTTTCGGAAAATGTCAAACGAAAAAAAAATCACTAAAAAAAACCCGGTAAATTTCCGCCAAAAATGAAGCTCATATTCCGTCTAAACACAAATATAATAGATAAATATATTTTTTACTTGCTAAAAGTGAACGGTGTGACAATGCAAATTTACCGAAGAAAGACCTGTAGTGGACGTCTCCCCTACAACTGCCTAACTGCGTAGCCACGCCACCACCTGTTACCGTCTTCCCTAGCAACCAAGCGTATCAGCATTCCAATGCCCGCCGTATCTTAGCAACGGAACTAGTCACCGGCTACTTCTCGGGTTTTCCCACCATGACTCATAGCCGCTGCTGGGTGTATATAAGCTCTGTCTCTCCCTTGAGATTCAGTCTGACCAATCTTCTTGAACAAGAAGCACCTCCTCCTCTGCCGCTGCCTGGCGACCCTCGCGTCTCCTCCGCCTACCTGGCGGTCCTCGCTCCCGCCAGCGAGCATGTCCTTCTCTGAGCTTCCTCACCAACCAACTCTCATTCTGCCCATTTTCCTGAACAAGCAACATCTCCTCCAGCAAGCTCCACGCTGTTAACATTTCATTCAACCAGGAGGCCAGCAACAGGCAACATCTTCTCTAACGAAGCTCCTGCACATCTACCTCCTTCAACAAGCTACTCACCGCACGTCTCTACGAAGCAGCCCCTCACCACACAGCACCTCCAGCACCAGACTGTCTATCATATAACTTATATATTATACAAGAAAACCACATTAGAGTTTCCTTCCATCCTGAGTGCTAGACAACTTTAATATCTCGATACCCCTACAGACCCATTGCATATGCCTCGAGAACTCTTACCCAAAGCGAGAAAAATTATGCACTAATAGAGAAAGAGGCTTTGTCTATCATATTTGGAGTAAAGAAATTTCACCAGTATTTATATGGGAGGAATTTTGTTTTAATAACTGATCACAAGCCTCTCCTGGCAATTTTGGGTCCTAAATCACCTGTTCCTACACTTGCTGCAGCAAGAATGCAGAGATGGGCTGTGATATTGTCGGCATATGACTATGAGATACAGTACAGACGTTCAGATGATCATTCCAATGCAGATGCTTTGTCAAGGTTGCCATGTAGTGGATCAAATGATGGAGTAGAGCCTAAGGTTTATGCTGTAACCATGTTAGCAGAAGATTTTCTAGTCACCTCCGGAATGATTGCTCATGAAACTAAGAAAGATGGTGTATTAGGAAGAGTCCTGGAGTATACACTAAATGGATGGCCAGAGATTTGTCCATCCTTAGACTTTCAACCGTATCATTTAAGGAGATGTCAATTATCAGTAGAACAGGGATGTGTGTTGTGGGGTATGAGTGTTAATTCCACAGTGTTTTAGAGGACAAATTTTGAATGAACTGCATTTTGAACATCCAGGTATATGTGCTATGAAAGCATTGGCCATAAGTTTTGTGTGGTGGCCTAAACTGGATGGTGAAATAGAAATGATGGTACGTGAGTGCTCTGTTTGTCAGAATGTTAGGAGTATGCCACCCAGCACACCTTTGAAAACCTGGAAATGGCCTACCTGTCCCTTCCAAAGAGTACACATTGACTTCTGTGATGAGGGAACAGACAAATTTTTTGTATTAATTGATATTCATTCAAAGTGGATTGATGTTAAGCACATGTACAGTACTAATGCTGGTAGCACCATTGATGAATTAAGATTAATATTTGCTGAATATGGAATACCAGAAGAGGTAGTACCTGACAATGGTCCTCCATTCCAATCATGAGAGTTTAAAAAGTTCATGAGACTCAACGGTGTAAAGCATGTACTGACCCCACCCTATCATCCTGCCTCCAATGGTGCAGCTGAGAGATCAGTTAGAATTGTAAAGGAAGCACTTTCCAAGCAGGTAATTCAAGGAACAGCAGGAAAATCAATGAAACACAGACTAGCAAATTTCTTACTCAGATACAGAACCACACCACATAGTGTGACAGGATGTACTCCTGCAGAGTTAATGGTGAAGAGACAGTTGAGAACAAGATTAAGTTTAGTTAAGCCAAGTCTGTTTGAAATTGTAGAGAGGAAACAAGCTCAACAAAAGATGTATCATGATAAGAGTTCCTGTGAAAGAGTGTTCAAGGTAAATGATAGGGTGAGAGTTAGGAACATGGCTAAAGGTTATGGTACTGTACATGCATAGTGGATAACGGGTCACTGACAAGGTATATGGATCTAGGACATATTTAGTGAAATGTGGTAACTCTTTGAGATATGTTCACCTGGGTCACATCATTCAGGCACGTGAGATGACTGTAGCACCAGAACATGATGATAAACTTGACACAGTTTCAGATGATCATGATGATGATTAGGTCAAAGATGATGTTTCCCAGTATCCACTCACTGTGTCAACTGACTGTAGTGATGATGTCTGTCACTGATAATGCACAGAGTGCAAGTGAAACCCCTGTAAAACTTGATGGAGGGAATAGTCCTAGAAGATCAAACAGAGTTAGGAGACCTGTAATTAAATTAGACCTCTAATTATCTGAATTGTGAACAGGCGTTTCAAAACTGTTTGGTGAGGAAGTTATATTTGTTGTGTTCTATTCTCTTCTTCCCTGCCATATGTAATTCTGTAAGTTTTGTTTATTTAGGATTTGTAGCAGCCATGCTCTCTTTTTGAAAGGGAGAAATATTGTTATATATGTGTATGGTTATATGCTGCTTTTATTGAATATATATACATTATATATTATGGTACTTCTTACCAAAGTCAGAAAGTGTTTAGGCTTGTGTAAACACGAAATGTGTTAGGTATGTTGTACGAACAACAGAATAAACGCTTGTAGGGTTACGTGAGGTTATGTTGTCTCGCACTCAGGATGGGATGGATGGAAACTCTAGGACCTAGAGTGATAAGTAAATAATCTAAAAACTAAGGAACAGATTGTCAACCAAGGCACTAGTTGGAATGCTTGTAGTGCCTCCTCTCCCCTACAACTCCCAACTGAGCTCCGGCCACGCGCCTACCAGCCAATCAGCGTACAGCCGAATCGAAAAATGCTAGTGACAGGGGGGACGGAGGTTCAGGGGAAGAATAAAGGGAGGATGGAAGTGAATTTTAGGAGGAGAGAATAGGTGCAGTGGCTAAACACCGATTGCGTGAGGGAGTATAAGTTGGAGGCAGCAGCAACTCGCCTGGACGCGGCCGGGAGGCGACAGGACAGAGTCAGGCTAGTGTCAGGTCAATCCTCAGGTGCATGTTGGGTTGGGCCATGGATTCTCAGTGCTTGGTCGGCTAGATTGTGTGTGTTGTTTTCTTGTGTGGAGGAAATGTCTTGGTATTCTTCTTAGCTTGATGAAGATTTTCTTCTAACTCTCCTCCTCTTCTTACTCTCTTGAAGTGTCCATTCGTTCGTGTTTGGGTCTTGTTGTTCGTCTTCCTCGTGTCTTAAGTCCTCATAGGTGTGGAAGAAGTCGGAGACGGTGAGGTTGACCACGTGGGCTTCAGCTCCACGGGCCTCGTGGTGTTCTTGATTCTGTGTGGCGGGTGTCTTTTCTTGTGTTTTCTTTTCTTGGGTTTTCTTTTCTTGGTTTTCTTTTCTGCTGGTTTTTTCTTGTCTTGGGAGCGTACAGCAAAGAGGGCCTCTGTTAACGCTCATAGGAGCGTTATTGGTTTGTTGCTGGAGAAATAAACCCTCAACGTTGACGCGTACCATATGATTCGGTCAAAACCTGTTAAAGAACATTTCTCATATAACAAATGCTGTTATCTCAGGACACATATTGTGAAATACAATCAATATACAGTACATAGCCTGTTAACATCTTAAACAGTTGTGTTCTGACCTCACTTGGGGAAAGGTCACGGCAGGGTTAGCTCCGGAGGGAAAATTATCAGAGATGGCCAGTGCTATGTGCGGTCTTGGGTATGAGAGTTTGTTGACCAAACTGGAGTGGTCCATTGAAGAATTGGCGAGGGCCAAGTTAGAAATTGAGAGGGCCACGTTGGAGAACCTGAAATTAAGGAAAGAGCTGGCGAAGTTAAAAGGAGAGGCTGGACGAGTAAAGCCAGTGTCTGACGAAAAATCAAGCAAGTGGAAAATTGTGAGTAGTGGGAAGACAAAGCTGGTGGTGAAGAAGCACACGAAGGATACGACAACAACTACAACAACAGCTAAGTGTACCAACCCGTTCAGTCCCTTGATAGACGAATTGGACGTAAGTACAGTCAGGGGCAGGGATGACAAGGAAGGTATAAAAACTTTAATTGTTGGTGACTCACAGGTAAGGTACATGGACAGGGCCTTTTGTGGTAAAAACAAAAATAGGATGAGGGTGTGTTTGCCAGGAGCTGGGGTGGGGGATATAATTGACAGGATGGACAATATCTTGTCTGGTAATGGGAACAAACCCATTATCTGCCTCAGTGCAGGAGGCAATGATATTGGCCGGTGTAGGAGCGAGGAACTTCTTGATAAGTTCAAGGCAGCCATAGATCGTATTAGGACTAAGGGAGGGATCCCTATCATATGCGGTGTCCTGCCTAGAAGGGGAGTTGGCAGTGAATGGTTGTCAAGGGCAGTTGGTGTCAACGACCGTCTTGACAGATATTGCAAGTCAATATCAGTCCCATTCATTGACAACTGGGACAACTTCTATGGCAGAAGGGACCTTTATGCTAGGGATGGGGTGCACCTGTCTAGGGATGGAGTAGCAACCCTGGCTGGGGCTCTAGAGGGGGCAGTTCAAAAGATATCGAAGTCTTTAAACTGCTAAGAGAACATATGGGCACGGGGGTGGAGGAGACTGCAGTGGGAGCGGGTAAACAAGGCGAAAGATTACAGGGAAATAGTGTTAGGAATGATGACAAAACTAAATTAGACAGGGAGTTTAAAACTAAACGCGGTAAGGGGAGGACTCAGAACACGACTAACTTAAATGTATACTACGCGAACAGTAGAAGTATGAGAAACAAAATGGATGATATTAGGGCCTTGGTATGTACCGAAAAAATCGATATAATTGCATTCACTGAAACATGGATCAACCTAGACACACGTGAATTACCAGTCGAATACCAAATTGCGGGTTACAAACTGTTCCATACCGATAGGCAGACCAGGAAAGGAGGCGGAGTAGCAATCTATGTTAGGGATAATCTGAAGTGTGAAATAAATAAGGAAATAAAAACTGAGAGGAATACAGAAACAATTTGGATAGAATTAAGCGACGGTCGGGAAAAATTAATCACAGGAGTAATATATAGACCCTCCAATCTTGATCGCGTCAATGAACGACTTATCTGGGATGAAATGCGCAGGGCTTCCATACACAACAAAGTCTATATAGTAGGCGACTTTAACCTTGGCCAAATAGATTGGACTGACCTTACGGGCAACTCAGAATCAGAGGATTTTCTCGAGACGATTCAGGACTGTTTCCTAAGTCAACATATAACCGAACCCACACGGGGTAATAATATACTGGATTTAGTTCTGTCGAACAGAGAAAACCTCATTAGCAATGTCGAGGTAGGGAACGAACTTGCAAACAGAGATCACAAAGAAATTCGATTCCAGTTAGATTTTCAGGGCAGACTTAAGGAAAATTCCACTAAAGTACCAGATTTCAGAAGGGCAAACTTTGACAGTTTAAAGAGGCAGCTGAGAGAGGGGGTGTCGCGCTTGGCCGTGAACCTGACAGATGACACCGACCTGATAACGAGATCTGAGATTGCCGAGTTCCACGACAATTTAAATAGTGAGTTACTTAATGCACAAGGCAGAACATACCATACAAAAAACTCAGATCAGACAACAATGACCCTAAATGGATAAATAATTATTTAAAGAACATCATTGGCCAAAGGAAGGCTATAGGTAGAAGGATAAATCGTGGCGAAATTCACCTCCGGGACTATTATAGGGTATTGGCGAGTAGGGTTAAAACCGAGATAAGGAAAGCAAAGAGGAATAATGAGGTAAGGATAGCAAGGGAGGCGAAGACAAACCCCAAAGGATTCTACCAAATGTATCAAACTAAAACACGAGAAAAGATTGGACCAATACGGTCAGACTCCGGCGAGCTCACTGATAACGATGGAGAAATGAGCAATAATTTGAATAAATATTTTTCAACAGTTTTCACCACCGAAAATTTAAACATGATACCCGAGGCACCGACTCTATTCAGAGATAGTGAAGAAAACAAATTAAGTGAGATAGTAGTGACTAGTAACGATGTTAGTAAGCAAATAGACAAATTAAAGCCTAATAAGTCACCTGGTCCCGATGAGATATTTGCCAGAGTATTAAAGGAATGTAAGGAAGAGCTTAGTATGCCCTTAGCAAAGTTGTTTAACATGTCCTTAAAAACAGGTGTAGTACCAGAATCCTGGAGGATAGCGAATGTAATACCGATTTTCAAGAAGGGGGATAGATCACTATCCTCTAACTACCGCCCAATCAGTCTAACATCAATAGTAGGCAAATTACTGGAAGCAATCATTTCAAACTCTATTCGAAATCACCTGGAGAAGCACCGATTGATCAATGATTCCCAGCATGGCTTCACAAGCGGACGTTCTTGCCTAACTAATCTATTAACATTCTTTTCATCAGTTTTCGAATCTGTGGACGAGGGGCACAATTATGATGTGGTATATCTCGACTTTAGTAAAGCCTTCGACAGAGTCCCCCACGAAAGACTAATTAGAAAGGTAGAAGCTCATAGCATCAAAGGAGACATCCTTAAATGGATTAGGGCGTGGTTACAGGACAGGAAACAGCGAGTGAGCATTAACGGCACTTTAGTCCCATTGGAGCAACGTCACAAGTGGAGTTCCCCAAGGCTCAGTACTTGGACCATTATTGTTTATTATATACATAAACGACATAGATATCAGCATAGACAGCAACATAAGTAAATTTGCTGATGACACTAAAATAGGACGTGTTATCAAATCTGACGAGGACTCGGCAAAACTACAGGAAGATCTAAACAAATTTTTCGAATGGTCTGAAAAATGGCAGATGAAATTCAACGTCGACAAATGTAAAGTACTCAGTATAGGAGATGTAAACAGGGAAACCAGATACCAGATGAACAACGATGCCATAGAAAATCCGACTGCGAGAGAGATTTAGGAGTAATGATAAGTAGGAACCTTAAGCCAAGTAAACAATGTGTTTTTGCTCGTAACAAGGCTAATAAAGTACTTGGGTTCATACAAAGGAGTGTTAGTTACAAGACTAGCGAGGTCATCCTAAAACTGTATCTTGCTCTTGTGAAACCACACCTGGATTACGCAGTTCAGTTCTGGCCACCGTATTACAGAATGGATATAGAATCCTTTCAAAGAATTCAGAGGAGAATGACAAGACTAATCCCGGGCATTAGGAACCTTGAGTATAGAGACAGGTTAAAGCATCTTAATTTGCACTCCATTGAGAGACGTAGAGCGAGGGGCGACCTGATAGAGGTGTATAAGTGGAAGGCAGGGCTAAACAAAGGGGACATTACAAAGTGTATAGATATGTAAATACCAAGATATGTGAACACGCCTGACGGCAGGACTCTGTTACCATTCATCGTACCATTTATTCACATGTCTGTATTACTACATATTATTATAGCATGTCTGATATCTATGCTTATGTCTAATGCCTATGTTCACTTACTATGTACCGATGTACTATGTCTGTACCGCGCTAGTCCAGTAACTAGAAGACCTCATTTATTGTCCTAATAATGTCTAGCAACTCTCCTTGCCTAGCTAGCTAACTTCCCTCAGATCGGCTTCGGCCTGCCTACGACATGGAGTCCCTTGTGCTCGCTCCTGCTTCTGTATCGGTCGGCTATCCTGCCAAGTCTTGTACTACTTATTGAATATATCTACTGCTCGTGCCCTGGAGTTTCAAGAACCTTGTCTAGGATTGCATCCCACCACATGGCACACTGAGTAGCTCCAACACGACAGTTGACAAGTCTCAAGAGCCGGCCTCGTCTGTTTCCCGCTCCTCCTCTGTTTCCTGCCCAGAAGATATACTCCCCACTGCC
This sequence comes from Homarus americanus, assembly GCF_018991925.1. NCBI lineage: Eukaryota > Metazoa > Arthropoda > Malacostraca > Decapoda > Nephropidae > Homarus > Homarus americanus. The sequence continues at coordinate 11,337 of NW_024752933.1, read as the reverse complement.
CCTGGATTTAAAGTGCTTTGTGACCTTGTGAAGTGCCCTAAGTGAAGTGCAGTGCCTTTCATGTCTGTTTTGCTATGTTTCTGGGGCCCTACAGGTAGCAGAAACCCTTTTAGCCCAGTTTTCAAGAGAGCACCTTAGGCATACATCCTACGTCTGCGCCGGCCCGCAAGCCACTGCCCCCCCCCTTCGACTGAGTCATCACCGACATCTCGCCCGGGCGCTGAGGAATACAGAGACAGATCACCGCCGCCAGCCGCCTCCTCCCACTTCACAAATATTATAGTCAATACTCTTTTACTTGCCCGCCAGTTCCTGCACTTAGGCAAGCACATTGACGAAAACATAGCACTTCACCTTATTCTCCTTGTCTTTCCCATCGCAACCATACCAAACACGAGATGTCTGACTACGACGATTTGCTGGGAAATTTATATGAGGATTATGAGGAAGACGAAGCCTCACAGACCCTCCCACCCCCCCTCACGCCTCACACGCCGGGCGCGCCAAATTCAAAGGATGGGAGCCAGGATATACGTCAGTTAATTCACTTCCTACAAGTTTCCCAAGAGAAGGAAGCCCAAAGACGTCAATTAGAGGAGGAAAAACGACATCAAGAGGAATTGTCAAGACAGTCAGAGGAATCAGCTTACCGTCTTCAACTTCAACAACAACACCAAGCTGATAACCGCAAATTCCTGGAACTATTGGAATTGCTGGCAACGAGGACGACTTCACCAGCTGCCACAACCAATTCGCCAGCTTCAGCCTCTTCATCTATCCTTCAGACAACGCCTCCTTACACGTCACCTATCCCCCTTGGGTATACCTCAGTGCCTTCTCAACCACCTGCTCCAGTCTCAACTCTCGTCGACCTCTCCGTACCTCCTCCATTACCTGCCGTCTCGAGTACACCCCTGCACAGCAAGTCTTCAGTTCCCAGCCCCCCACCTCTTCAATCTGATGCAACATATCAAGTATACCGTCAATGGCGACGTCGTTTCGAAGACTTTGCTGTTATGTCTGACCTCAACCGAATGCCCTCTCATAAACAACTCATCCAATTAAGTTCGTGCATTTCCCTCGATGTTCAACGCCTCCTAGAGCACACGCTAGCCATTCCCCCTGACTCCCCCATGTCAGTGACAGGTTTTAAACGCCTTGCAGAGTCATTTCCGAGGCCTCTGCAATGAAGCTTTGCGTCGTAGGGAACTGCTATCCTGCAAACAAGCTTCTGGGGAATCATTCTCAGACTTCTATGCACGACTTAAGGACCTAGCAGCCGAGGTGGACCTATGTACAGGCGATCCTGTAACCTGTGCTGAGATCCAGCTCAAGATGATCTTGCTGATGGGTGTACGTGACGAGGACCTGCTTCAGAAACTCCTCACCCTCGACGCCGCCTCTTCCCTCACCGACTTCGTCACCTGTTGCAGGTCGTATGAGGCCACAAGAGAGGCTGCCTCAGCAATACACTCATCGCCATCTCAAGTTCACGCCGTCTCCACCTACAAGAGGAATCAACGCCAGATGCAGACGGCGTCCTCCCCACAGCCCCTGTCACAGTCACCAGTTTCTTCTCCCGAATCCTGCAGAAACTGTCAGCGCCAGCACGGTCCAGGAAAGTGCCCTGCGGCTGATAGTAAATGTCGAAACTGCGGGTTTCAAGGCCATTGGCCCCGCACAACTCGATGTCCTGCCAACAAGGTCTCATGCAACGCTTGCAACAAGCAAGGACACTTCGCCAAGTGTTGCAGGTCCACCAAGAAGCCTCCATCTCCAGGTCAAAACGTCTCTTCACAGCCCGACAGAACGTCCACACCACCGTCTCCCAAGAACAACAAAGGATGCCGACGCGTGGATGATGCCTCGAGTGACAGGTCCCCCAAGCCCGTCAATGTTCGTCTGTCCTACGGTACCAACTCTTCCAACCTCCTGATGATACCTGACACGGGCGCGGACATCACGGTGATTGGACCAACACACCTGGACGCCCTCAACATTCCAAGGAGTAGCCTGTCACCCACAGCCATGAACGACGTGCTCACAGCGGACGGGTCCCCGATGTCTCCACCTTTGGGTTGCTTCAAGGCAACACTACAGCTCGGTCCCAAGTCTTGCCTTGCCACAGTCCACGTCCATGAGGGCATCCAAACCCCTCTCTTGTCATGTGGCCATTGTCAGGACTTGGCCATCGTCTCATCCGAGTTCCCAAAGCCCATCCTCGCCGTGACACACCTCAACAGGTGTGCAGAGATACCTGTTTCAGCCATGACCACACCTGCTGCCGCCCGGGAGTTCTTTCTTCGTCAGTTCAGCGACGTCCTTGTCTCCAAGTCCGACCTCCAGAAGACGCCGCTCAAGAAGATGACAGGCCCCCCGATGAGAATCCACCTCAAGCCTGGCGCGACGCCTTTCGCCATCCACACACCCAGGCCTATCCCCTTTGCCCTACGGGACAAGGTGAAGGCGGAGCTCGATTCTCTGGTGCAGCAGGGGATCATCAGACACGCCGGTGAGGAGCCCTCCGAGTGGTGCCACCCTATGGTCTTGGCACCCAAGCCTGTAGGTGTTCGCATCACAGTGGACCTCACCCATCTCAACTCGCAGGTCTCCCGTCCCGCCCATCCATCGCCTACGCCCATCCAAGCAGTCCGCAGCGTCACCCCGTCTGCAAAGTTCTTTACCACGGCGGATGCACTACATGGGTACTGGCAAGTCGACCTGGCGGAAGAAGATCGCCACCTCACTACATTCATCACGCCCCACGGCCGCTTCCAACACTGCCGCGGACCCATGGGCTTCGCAGCAACGGGGGATGCGTACTGCCTCCGTGGGGATATGGCTCTGCAGGGTGTCACCAACTGCGTGAAGGTCGTAGATGACATCCTGCTCTTCGACGATGATCTCCCGGCCCACTTGAACCGAGTTCATCTGATGCTCACAAGATGTCGTGCCCATGGTATCACCCTGAACAAAGATAAATTTGTGGTCGCCGCCTCCCAAGTTAACTACTGCGGCTACAACATCTCGCCAGAGGGGATCTCAGCTGATGAGGAGAAGGTCAAGGCCATCAGGGACTTCCCTACTCCAGCGAACCTGACCGACCTTCGCTCGTTTATGGGCCTGGTAAATCAGCTGGCCGACTTCTCCCCTAAAATCGCCACATGAGCCCAACCTCTACGCCCCCTCATGAGCCCCAAGCGCTCTTTCCTCTGGACTCCTGATCACGACCTAGCGTTCAGGAATGTTAAGAAGGCGTTGCTGTCACCACCAGTCTTGGCACCCTTCGACCCGTCCTTACCAGTGGTTCTCCAGACCGACGCTTCCCGTCTATACGGGCTCGGATATGCCCTCCTTCAAGATCACGGCCAGGGTAGACTGCTCTTAGTTCAGTGTGGCTCCAGGTTTTTGACCGACACGGAGACCAGATACGCCACCATCGAACTAGAGATGCTGGCAGTCGCCTGGGCTATGGTCAAGTGCCGCCTTCACCTGTTCGGCCTTGGGCATTTCACCCTCATGACGGACCATCGCCCGCTCATACCCATCCTCAATCACTACACGTTGGACGCCATCGAAAATCCTCGCCTCCAACGTCTCGAAGAGAAGACCGCCCCCTACGTCTTTACAGCTATTATTGGCCTTGAGAGCTTCTATGCATACCGAACCTCGAGCCCCTGTTAGTGTACGCTGAAGATGAAGTCGACGCTGTACCCTGACGCGGCTCATTCGGTCTTTAGTGACACACAGCCACTTCTCGTGAACCGCGGCAACGCCCTCCATCAAGGCAATCGGACTCTCCGAGCGCCGCATCTTGCCGCTCATGACCGGCACTCGTCCAACTCCTCGACTACATCTCGCTGGTTCCCCCACCGCCGCTACATTCACGCCTCCGCCCTCCCCTTCTAGAAGCCTAAAGGATAACCCCCTCTATCACGGGCGGAGAACTGGTGTTATCTTGACCCCAGGATCGTCGTTCGCTGCCCTCCTTAGCGCACATATCCACGCCTCCATGGCAACCACCGCAGCGTTGAAACCTGGCTGAAACCCTGTCGGGCCGTCTTCTGGCCTGAGTAGCCAGCGCCGACATTAAGAAACCACCGAATTTGAGAGCCTGTGAAGCCTTACCAATAACTCAGCAACCAGCAAACCATTGCCATGCAGCAGCCTCCCGGCGGCCGCTTTGAGTCTGTGTCATAAACTTCTTCTTTCGCGTGTGGCGAGAAAGGTGCTTTCCTGGTGGTCGCCAGCGAAACTCTGCGGATAGCCCGTGGTAGTTCCTGTGATCGGGACACCACGCTACAAGGTCATCCGGATGTTCTGTTGCTTCTTCCGAGTGGTGCCTCTCCGCCTCCCGAACCCTCACAATTTGGGCTTTGTTCAATGTACGAGTTCAAAAGAGCTTGGCCGAAACGCTGGGGCGTCCACCACATCGTCACCTCCCCTCTCTGTTACCCGCGAAGAATGGCCACGCCGAGCAAGCGGTAAGTCTATAAAATATTTATCAAAAATCCTCCGAAAAGAATAGCACAAACCTTTTGAGAGAACCTGGACTCACGAAGGGGAGGTTCGACAAAGACTCTGGAACTCCGTAACACCCTGTGGACGCTCCTCCTGCCAAGTGTTTATGGCGCCCCTTGATACTTGTGCTACCTTTTGGTCCTTCTTAGATGAATAGCCGAATCCAAGGCGGACGGGTGTGACCTACGCCGTGAGGAGCTGCCGGATAGCCCATTGATAGCCACTATGGCGCCCACGCCGCCCCCCTTCCCCAGGTTGACCGTCGGCCCTTAAGTACGAATCCAGGACCCGACGTCCGCTGAGACAAGAGTCGGAGATCGTCGCTGGGCGTGGTAGTCTCGTTAGGTACTACAGAGTCACTTGCTCCCCCACAGTGGTCGTGTTATTGTTGGCAAACGAACGCCATCTCCGCCTTACCAGATGTAGATCATAATTATGTACCGTGTTCTTACGCGTCGGCCGCAGGGCCGCTACCTAGGCGAACTAGGCGATCGCCTGGGCGCCAAGCATCTGGGGGCGCCACAAATTCAGGGCAAACTTGGATAAAATTAAAATGAAGGAAAACTGTGGTGGACACTGTGGTGGAGCCGTGGAGGTCAGAGCAGGATGTTAGAAGGGTGGGGGGTCGGAGGGAGGCGAGGGTAGGTAGACGGTAGCCGACTGTGTTTCTTTTTAATATTCGTTAACCCCGGAGGAAACTAACGGGTCCTGTCCTTTAGCGGCCAGGAGAACTGTCGAGCAGTGACCTGAAGGCTGACATCTGAAGAACCCTTCTCCCGCACCATCCTCCCCCCTTACTGCCAGGGCAGGCTGCCCTTCCCTGCCTTTGTCGGGATGGGGGCAGGTTACCTGACCTCTGAAGTTTGACCTCGCTAACATAATCCCACTGAGACTGGCCAGCGGCCAGAGCCGCCAGCCGCCAGGCTAATAGTAACCTGGAACAGCAGTTAGTTGGAGATCAAGATTCAGCTGTCCAGACTACTCACAGACACCAGTGACCAGGCCACTTCAGTCGAATCAGTCATCTCCAAAAGGTGTGGTGCAGTGGCAACAACTTCAACAGCTGGCTATCCTGCTAAACAGTAAGTTGAAACTTGAAACTGTCTTATTATTTTTTATAGTATGTAGTTATTTGATTTCTCTGTACTCTGTCTATAATGCTGTACACAGGGATATACCTTAGCGAGTCTTTGTTTCAATCTTAGTGCTTCTCGTCATTTCGTCAAGCTTTATCATACGTGTTGTTACGATGTGTACTAGTGGACGTATGTACTGCGTGAGTGTGTACTAGTGATTATATTTTTCAACAATAATTTGATATATGTTTTGTAGAATATATTTGGTTATGTATCCATTACAGTAAAAGCTAATCTCCAGTTTCACGATTGTCAACATTACAAATAATTGTCCACTAATTTTTATTACAATAAAAGACTTATTTATTTATATGCTTATTTGTTTGTCATATAATATCGTCTACAATAAGCTCTATATAATGTAATTTCAACACATACACTAAATAAAATTCACCTAACAAATTAATATGTTTTATATAGGTAGTAATGGCGTACAATAGGAGCTCAAAACCCAAATACCAAGAAACAAACCAAATGTATTAAAAATTTTTCATCATTAAATATAAAATGGGTGAACGCTTATTGTACACGACGTAAGTGTAAATAATTTTTAATGTGGCTTCTTCAGAGTTGCAATTATTTTTATTCATAACTGTTACATCTCTCCATTAAGCTTTTCTATTTATACTTAAGATGTCAATTTAATATATTGTCCGACCAATGACTGGTCACAACTCACAAGTATCTTATTTTGCACTACATGTATATAATAATGATGTAATAATAGTAGGTTATAACTCGCAGGAGGCTGGAGCGAGCTAAATGCTTATATGTTAATATTTTTTAAAGATTACCTAAATAAAAAAATAACTAAAAATTGTTTCATTGACATTTACGTCAAGGATTTATTGACTTAATGTAATAACAATAATTGGTTATTTGCATGGATGAAGTAATAAAGCCACAAGATGAAAATTATGTTATCAGTGGTGTTTGGAGAGTTAGAAACAATGTAGTAATGTAATGGGTTACTGTACCTACATGCTTATCAAAACTTTCAGGGGGCGCACATCTAAAGGGCTTGCCTAGGGCGTAAAATCATCTTCTGCACCGGCCCTGTCTATATTGATATATCAACATCAGAGAATCCGATGAAAACATACAAAGTGTTGTCAGTCTTATATTGAAAAAGTTAGATAATTGTCTGAAATGTAAACACAAAACGTATTTATAGCTCGAGTTTAACGGAAAGTCAATTATCTCCATGGTTGCCAGATGTACGACAAGCTTCACGGCCAAGACTCGCGCCATCTCACGGCCAAATCTTTTTGAATGGGAAGCACAAGGCTATTTTTGCAATCCACACAAAATAAAAGTGTCCCCACGATATCCTCTTAAAATGTCGCAATAAAACCAGAATTTCACTTAGAATTGAGAGCCCAATAATTACAGAAACATAATATCTGTAATCTACAGTGAAGATATACCTTAATCTCAAATGGTGGTGGAGCATGATAATAAAAAAGATCATAAGTGAAGGTTCCAAGTGTTCCCTGAAGAATGCAGTGATGGGTAGGGAAACACCGGGTAACACTGAAGTCCGTTTATTAAAGGATAGGAGAAATACAAGTGGTGACTAGCGTGCGCCATGCACGGCCCACGGAGTCAGACTGAGACTGCCTTGCCATATGGCAGCCTCGGGGCAATCCTGCCACATAACACGTGCAGTGTTGCCACGTAATTATATACACAGATGCCTCTCGGCACAGTAGCTTATATACAAGGTTGCTACTCGGCACAGTAGCTTAGATACATAACCTACAATAAGAACATAAGAAAATATGGAGTCTGCAATAGGCCAGTTGGCCTGTGCATGGCAGCTCCTGTCGGGAGTTACTACCACTCTCTATCATCCATGAATCTATCTAGCCTCCTTTTGAAACTTTCCAGAGTTCCCGCACTTACTACAAAGTTGCTAAGCTTGTTCCACTCGTCCACTACCCTAATTGTGAACCAGTTTCTTCCTATCTCCCTCCTAAACCTAAACTTATCCAACTTGAATCCGTTGCTCCGAGTCCTATCCTGCTCGGATATTATAAGAACTTTATCTATATCCCCTTTATTGATTCCTTTCACCCACTTAAATACTTCTATCATATCTCCCCACACTCTTCGTCTTTCTAGGGAAAGCAAGTTGAGTTTCTTTAACCTATCCTGATATGGAAGGTTTCTAAGTCCCGGATTCATTTTTGTCATTCTTCGCTGCACCGACTGGTGCAGAACTTGATAACACCAGTTGACGTAAGCAAAAACGTCTAGTTCGTCATCGCCCCCTGGTTCTTCCTTCTCGTACATGTTTGCAGAGTTGAATAGCTCCATCATGTGTGGTGTTACTTTGAAATCTCTGCAACATTTTCCTTGGAACTGGAGCATTTTCACTTCCATCACTGGCTATACTTACCCAGACGTATTTTTCTTCCCATGATTTGTTATATTTTCTACCACTGTCGTAGGACCATTTCCATTTACTAGTGGACATTTTGAAAACTAGCACTCACATTTTCAGAAAGTAACAGGTGGCTTTGTAAGCTCTGTCACGTTCAGCCTGACCAACTCAAATATGAGAACTAACAACGAAGGTAGAAACTAGTAAGGCCACTCAGCTCAGTAAGTCACATAATCATGTGAAGAGGTGAGGTTGTGGGGGCATGAGATATTGGTTCACACTCAGGATGGAATGGAGAAAGGAAACTCACAATGTGCTCACTGTATACATATTGTATTGGATGTACAATGCAGCTTGTTGCTGGGTAGGTAGCATGGTAATAAGCATTGAGTAGAAAGAGCTGGGTGGTGAGGGTGCCCAGAGGAGGGACACGCGGCTTGAGAGACACCAAGGTCGCTGGCGGGAGCGGCAGCCACATGGCTGGCGCGGAGGAGGAGGTGTTGCTTGCTGGTGGCACTGGATAGAAAAAGAGAGTGGTCACAGCGGTGTCAGGCCTTATAAGGCGGGGGTAGGCGTGGGTAGATTGTTGACCCCCGCTCTGTGGGCGGCGCTGGAGGCGTAGGCTGAGGAATTCGAGAAGGTTCGGTGCTTGTAGGGGAGGAATCCACTACAATACTCCCCTTCCCCTCCGGGCGCGGCGGGAGGCTGGAGGTAGGCAGAGTTGCATGCCACATGTGAGGCAGAACGGGCGGTGCATGCCACATGTGGGACATAACGGCGAGGGCATGGAAAAGCCGGCCGCTAGGGGGGGGGGGGCAACTCTGTCTAGATTTTCGAGATCTGTGGGAGAAAAGAGAGAAGGAGGGTTGTGGAGGCGATGAATGTTGTGCTTCCCTCGCGACAGGTACAGAGTCCTCAGATGCGCCTGCTGGGGTGTGTGGGCCTGGGTCAGGAGCAAGGGCTGCGTTACGAAGAGTGTCCATGACAGCAGCAGGGTGCATGACAGCAGCAGGGTCACGACAGCAGCAGGGTGCAGGACAGTAGCAGGGGGTACCTGAGGGAGAAAAGAGGGGTGTGTGGGTCTGCGTCAGGAGCAGGGGCCGCGTCAGTAGGAGCGGCAGGGGGTACTGCTGGGCCGGGGGCGGCGTCTGAGGCAGGACGGGTGTGTTGAGGTCGGTAGGACATGGTGCTTGGGGCAGGAAGAGGAGCAGCTGTCTGCTTAGAGTAGCAGAGCTGCTCTAGGGTGTCTAACCTGCGGTGTAGAGACAGTAGTTGTAGAGCCGATGAGAGCGAGCTGCCTCTGCGTGGGTAAGCCAGTCTTCCATGTTGCTTGAAGACTGGGAGAGTGATCAGTTTCTCCTCCATCCTGTGTGAGTGCAAATCTCCGGGGGTCACCATTTGTAGGGGACAACTCTGTCTACAGCCAGGCTGGGTGTTCGTGTCACTCCGGGGTCACCATTTGTAGGGTTATGAGATATTGGCTCACACTCAGGATGGGATGGAGAAAGGAAACTCACAATGTGCTCACTGTATACATATTGTATTGGATGTACAATGCAGCTTGTTGTTGGGTAGGTAGCACGGTAATAAGTGTTGAGTAGAGAGAGCTGGGTGGTGAGGGTGCCCTGAGTGAGGGCACGCGGCTTGAGGGACGCCAAGGTCGGTGGTGGGAGCGGGCTGGCGCGGAGGAGGTGGTGTTGCTTGCTGGTGGCACTGGGCAGAAAGAGAGGCTCACAGCGGTGTCAGGCCTTATAAGGCGGGGGTAGGCGTGGGTAGATCATTGACCCCCGCTCCGTGGGCGGAACTGGAGGCGTAGGCTGGGGAATTCGAGAAGGTTCAGTGCTTGTAGGGGAGGAATCCACTACAATACTCCCCTTCCCCTCCGGGCGCAGCGGGAGGCTGGAGGTTGGCAGAGTTGCATGCCACATGTAAGGCAGAACAGTCAGTGCATGCCACATGTGGGACATAACGGCGAGGGTGTGGATGAGCCGGCCGCTAGGGGGGGGGCAACTCTCTCTACAGCCACGGGATCTGTGGGAGAAAAGAGGGAGAAGGAGGGTTGTGGAGGCGATGAATGTTGTGCTTCCCTCGCGACAGGTACAGAGTCCTCAGATGCGCCTGCTGGGGTGTGTGGGCCTGGGTCAGGAGCAGGGGCTGCATCAGGAAGTGTGTCCATGACAGCAGCAGGGTGCATGACAGCAGCTGGGTCCACGACAGCAGCAGGGTGCAGGACAGTAGCAGGAGGTACTTGAGGGAGAAAAGAGGGGTGTGTGGGTCCGCGTCAGGAGCAGGGGCCGCGTCAGGAGGAGCGGCAGGGGGTATTGCTGGGCCAGGGGCGGCGTCTGAGGCAGGATGGGTGTATTGGGGTCGGTAGGACGTGGTGCTTGGGGCAGGAAGAGGAGCGGCTGTCTGCTTAGAGTAGCAGAGCTGCTCTAGGGTGTCTAACCTGCAGTGTAGAGACAGTAGTTGTAGAGCCGATGAGAGCTGCCTCTGCATGGGTAAGCCAGCCTTCCATGTTGCTTAAAGACTGGGAGAGTGATCAGTTTCTCCTCCATCCTGTGTGAGTGCGAATCTCCGGGGGTCACCATTTGTAGGGGTCAACTCTGTCTACAGCCAGGCTGGGTGTTCGTGTCACTCCGGGGTCACCATTTGTAGGGTTATGAGATATTGGTTCACACTCAGGATGGGATGGAGAAAGGAAACTCACAATGTGCTCACTGTATACATATTGTATTGGATGTACAATGCAGCTTGTTGCTGGGTAGGTAGCATGGTAATAAGCGTTGAATTAGAGGCTGAATTAATTGAAGTTGCCCTACAGGTGAGGGCACATGACGAGGACACTTAAAGGTCGCTGGTGCCAGGGCAGGCTGAAACGGAGGTGGTGTTGTTGCTTCTTGCTGAGTGGCACTGAGTAGAGGCTGGTCTGGCCGGTGTCGAACCTTACTCTAAGGCGGGGAGTGAAGCGTGGAGTAGATAGTTGACCCCCGCTCCGTGTAAGGCAACGCTGGAGGCGTAGGCTAGGGAATTCGAAGGTTCGGTGCTTGTAGGGAGGAATCCACTACAATACTCCCCTTCCCTCCTGGTGCAGCGCCAGCGTTTTCATTGAGAATTTGAAAAATCTGTAGACTTGACAAAATCCACTAGATGAGAATTAATACGTGTTTTACAAAATTCGCCCAAATAATTTAATCCGTGACCATCCATTTTTCCACGGCCTGTGGAAAATTTTGCAGCCAAAGCAGAAGAACTTTACAATAAATGGAAAGGCCTTCCTGGCAACCTGATTAATCT
>NW_024752932.1:0-1025 GCF_018991925.1 Homarus americanus | reverse complement strand
GGCTTTGTTATGCTTAGATCAAGGACTTTGTTATACCTGATCAGCCTTGTTATACTCGAACAGGACCTTTGTTATACCGGATCAGGGGCTTTGTTATACTTGATCAGGGTCTTTACACTCGATCAGTGGACTTTGTTATACTCGCCGATCAGGATTCTAAATATACTCGATCATTGGACTTTGCAATACTCGATGAGGGGGGCTTTGTTATGCTTTGGATCAAGGACTTTGTTATACCTGATCAGGGGGCCTTTGTTATACTCGATCAGGGGCCTTTTTGTTATACTCGATGAGAGCCTTGTTATACTCGATCAGGGACTTTGTTATATCGATCAGGGAACTTGGTTGTACCGGATCAGAGGGCTTTTGTTGTAACGATGAGGGGCCATTGTTATACTTCCGATCAGGGGACTTTGTTATTCTCGATAAAGGACTTTGTTATATTCGATGAGGGGGGCTTCTTTGTTATGCTTTGATCAGGACTTTGTTATACTCGATCAGGGGATTCTTTGTTATACTCGTGGGACTTTGTTATATTCGATGAGGGGCTGTTATGCTTGATCAGGGGACTTTGTTATACCTCGATCAGGGACTTTGCTTATACTTCGATCAATGGACTTTGTTATACTCGATCAGTGGACTTTTGTTATACTCGATAGAGGGCCTTTGTTTTACTCTATCAGATGACTTTGTTATACTGGATCGGGGACTTTGTTATTCGATCGGGTTCTTTGTTATACTCGATCAGGGGACTCTTATATACTCGATCAGTGGGCTTTGTTATACTCGATCAGGGACTTTGTTACTCTATCAGGGCACTTTGTTATACTCGATCAGTGGACTTTGTTATACTCGATCAGGGGCTTTTACTCTATCAGATGACTTTGTTATACTTGATCTGGGGGCTTTGTTATACTCGATCAGTGGACTTTGTTATATGATCAGTGGACTTTGTTATATCTCGATCAAGGGCCTTTGTTTTACTCTATCAGACACTTTTTTATACTGGATCTGGGACTTTGTTA